>NW_022196903.1:125781007-125819633 GCF_008632895.1 Mastomys coucha
ATATATGTATATATGGGCCTTATAGGTCAATGCAACTATGAAAATAGTTTAAGCATACTTTAGAACAGTCTTTCAATGTTTTTTTTTTTGAGATAGTTGCAATTATTCTATTTATTTATTTATTTTTATATTTTATTGAATCTTTTTTTTTCTTTTAAACATACCATTTATTTGGGGCTGGATTGCATATTCAGAGGTTCAGTCCATTATCATCAAGGTGGAAGCATGGCAGTTTCCTGGCCGTCATGGTGCAGGCAGAGCTGAGAGTTCTTTATCTTCATCTGAAGGCTGTTAGCAGAATACTGGCTTCCAGGCAGCTTAGATGAGGGTCTTATAGCCCACATTCACAGTGGCACACCTACACCAACAAGGCCACATCTACTCCAGCAGGGCCACAACTTCTAATTTTGCCACTCCTTGGACCAAGCATACATAAATCATTACAATCAGTAAACAACCAGCATTTGGGAAGGTATATGTGCTTCTTCTGGTTTAAATATCACAAAGTCTATACATATGCCACAGCATCATCCTTCCTCCATTCTTGTGTACTGTGTGTGGATATGATGTGTCTTCTAGACTGACTGCTGAGCATCCTTCCATCAACATTTCTTCCCCTCTTTTTCTCTTCAGCTAAAAAGAAAATGAAATAAATATAGTAAAAGGGCTAGTTATTAAGAAAATTTTCTTCATTAACAATTATACTTGTTTAAATTTATGTGAACTTATAAGATTTATTTGTTGTTCTGTAATGATGATTGTCTAGGAAAAGGAAAGCTTAAACCAGATATAATAAAAAGAAAGGAAATTATTTCAAACCTAGTGATATTTAACATTGCTTGGTAACCCCAAAAAAATGAATAAAACAAAAAATGTTAAGCATCATCCAGAAAACTATAGTCCTATAAAAACAACATAAAGATTAGTCTGAACTTTGAATAGTCTAACAATAACCTTAAAAACATAAATCTATCATAATTTTGCTTTTTATTTTTTATTTTTATTAGATATTTTATTTATTTACATTTAAAATGTTCTTCCTTTTCCTGGCTTCTGTTCTGAAAAACCCCCTATTCACATTCCCTCCCCCTACTCACCAGCCCACCCTCTCCTGCCTCCTGGCCCTGGCATTTCCCTACATTGGTGCATAGAGTCTTCAGAGGACCAAGGGCCTCTCATCTCACTGATGACCAACTAAGCCATCCTCTGCTACATATGCAGCTGGAGTCAGGATTCCCACCATGGGTACTCTTTGGTTGGTGGTTTAGTCCCTGGGAGCTATGAGGGTACTGGTTAGTTCCTAATAAAGGACTGTAAACACTTTCAGCACCTTGGGTCCTTTCTCTAGCTCCTTCATTGGGACCCTGTGCTCAGTCCAATTGATGATTGTGAGCCTCTACTTCTGTATTAGTCAGGCACTGGCAGAGCCACTTAGGAGACAGCTATATCAGGCTCCTGTCAGCCAGCACTTACTGGCACCCACAATAGTGTCTGGAGCCATGAGTCACTTGAGATTTTTATCTTAGCCTTTCTGACTGGTGTGAGGTGAAAACTCAGGGTTGTTTTTATTTGCATTTCCCTGATGGCTAACGATGTTGAACATTTCTTTAGGTGATTCTCAGTCATTTGGTATTGCTTAGCTGAGAATTATTTGTTTAGCTCTGTTCCCCATTTTTAATAGGGTTATTTGGTTCTCTGGAGTCTAACTTCTTGAGTTCTTTGTATAATATTGAATATTAGCCCTCTATCAGATATAGGATTTGTAAGGATCTTTCCCCAATCTTTTGGTTGCCTTTTTGTCTTATTGACAGTGTTCTTTGCCTTACAGAAGCTTTGCAATTTTATGAGGTTCCATTTGTAGATTCTTGATCTTACAGTACAAATCATTGCTATTCTGCTCAGGAAAATTTCCCTTGTGTCCATGTGCTTGAGGATCTTCCTCACTTTCTTTTTTATTAGTTTCAGTGGATCTGGTTTTATGTGAAGGACCTTTATTCACTTGGAGTTGAGCTTTTTACAAGAAGATAAAAATGCAATGATTTGCATTCTTCTACATGCTAACCACCAGTTGAGCCAGCACCATTTGTTGAAAATGCTGTCTTTTTTCCACTGGATGGTTTTAGCTCCTTTGTCAAAGATCAAGTAACCATAGGTGTGTGGGTTCATTTCTGGGTTTTCAATTCTATTCCATTGCTCTACTTGTCTCTCACTGTACCAATACCATGCAGTATTTACAACAATTGCTCTGTAGAACAGCTTGAGGTCAGAGATGGAGATTCCACCTAAAGTTCTTTTATTATTGAGAATAGTTTTCACTATCTCAGGTTTTTTGTTATTCCAGATGAATTTGCAAATTGCTCTTTCTAAGTCTGTGAAGAATTGAGTTGGAATTTTGATGGGGATTGCATTGAATCTGTAGATCATTTACTGCTGGATGGCCATTTTTTACTATATTAATCCTGCCAATCCATGAGCATGGAAAATCTTTTCATCTTCTGAGATATTCTTTGATTTCTTTCTTCAGAGACTTGAAGTTCTTGTCATACAGATCTTTTATATGCTAGGTTAGAGTCACACCAAGGTATTTTATATTATTTGGGACTATTGTGAACGGTGTTGCTTCTCTAACTTCTTTTTTATTCTGTTTGTCCTTTTTGAGTAGAGGAAGGCCACTGATTTGTTTGAGTGAGTTTTATATCCACTTACTTTGTTAAAGTTGATTCTCAGGTTTAGAAGTTCTCTGGCAGAATTTTTGGGGTCACTTAAGTCTACTATCATATCATTTGCATATAGTTATAATTTGACTTCTTTCTTTCCAATTTGTATCCCTTTGATCTCCATTTGTTGTCTAATTGTTCTGGCTAGGACTTCAAGTACAATATTGAATAGGTAGGGAGAGAGTGGGCAGCCTTGTCTAGTCTCTGATTTTAGTGGGATTGCGTCAAGTTTCTCTCCATTTACTTTGATGCTGGCTACTGGTTTGCTGTATATTGCTTTTACTATGTTTAGATATGGGCCTTGAATTTCTGAGCTTTCCAAGACTTTTATCATAAAGGGGTGTTGCATTTTGTCAAATGCTTTCTCAGCATCTAGTGACATGATCATGTTTTTTTTCTTTGAGTTTGTTCTTATAGTGGATTATGTTGATATATTCCCATATATTGTACCATACCTGTTTTCCTGGGATAAAGACTACTAGATCATGACGTATGATCATCTTGATGTATTCTTGGATTCAGTTTGCAAGAATTTTATTGAGTGTTTTTGCATCGGTATTCATAAGGGAAATTGGTCTGAAGTTCTCTTTCTTGTTGGGTCTTTGTGTGGTTTAAATATCAGTGTAATTGTGGTGTCTTAGAACAAATTGTACCTTCTGTTTCTCTTTCCTGGAGTCATTTGAGGAGTATTGGTGTTAGTTCTTTTTTGAAGGTCTGATGAAACTCTGCACTAAACCCATCTAGTCCTGGGCTTCCCTTAGTTGGGTGACTATTATGATTATTTTTATTTCTTTAGGGGATATGGGACTGTGTAGATCATTTATGCAGTCTTAATTTAACTTTGGCACCTGATATCTGTCTACAAAATTGTTCATTTCATCCAGGTTTTCCATTTTTGTTGAGTATAAGCTTATATAGTATGATCTGATGTTTTTTTTTTTTTTTTGCCTTTCTCGTTTCTTTTTTTTTCATTAGATATTTTCTATATTTACATGTAAATTTCTCCTTTCCCAGTTTCCCCTCCAAAAAGCAAACAAACATATAAACAAAAACAACAAGAACAAACCCATGTTGCCTCCCCCCTCCCCATGCCTGCCACCCCACCCTCTCCCACTTCTTGGCCCTGGCATCCCCAAACACTGGGGCACAGAACCTTCACAGGGCTGAGGTCCTCTCCTCCCATTGATTTTTTCTTTATTTCCTCAGTATCTGTTTTTATGTCTCCCTTTTCATTTCTGATTTTGTTAATTATGATACTGTTTTTGTGTCCTCTAGTTAGTCCGGCTAAAGGTTTATCTATTTTGGTAATTTTCTCAAAGAACGAGCTCCTGATATGGTTGTTTCTTTGTATAATTCTTTGTTTCCACTTGATTGATTTTAGCCCTGAGTTTTATTATTTCCTGCTGTCTACTCCTCATGTATGAATTTCCTTCTTTTCATTCTAGAGCTTTCAAACTCTTTCAGTTTGCTATCAAACTGGTAGTGTATGCTCTCTCCAGTTTCTTCTTGGAGGTACTCAGAGCTATGAGTTTTTATCTTAGGACTGCTTTCATTGTGTCCCATAGGATTGTGTATATCATGGCTTCATTTTCATTAAACTCTAAAAAAGTCATTAATTTCTTTGACCAAGTTATCATTGAGTAGAGTATTGTTCAGCTTCCATGTGTATGTGGGCTTTCTACTGTTTATGTTGTTATTGAGGACCATCCTGAGTCTGTGCTGATCTGATAAGATGCATGGAATTATTTCAATCTTCTTGTATCTCTTGAGGCCTGTTTTGTGACCAATTTTATGGTCAGTTTTGGACAAGGTACCATGAGGTGCTAAGAAGAAGATATATCCTTTTGTTTTCAGATAAAACATTCTATAGATATCTGTTAAATCCATTTGTTCATAACTTCTGTTAGTTATGAAACTAACTAGTTTCACTGGGTCTGTGTTTATTTTCTGTTTCCATTATCTGTCCTTTGTTGAGAGTGGGGTATTGAAGTCCCCCACTATTATTATGTGAGTAACAATGTATGCTTTGAGATTTAGTAAACTTTCTTTTATGAATGTGGATTCCCTTGCATTTGGAGTATAGATGTTCAGAACTGAGAGTTCATCTTAGTAGATTTTACCTTTGATGAGTATGACATTCCATCCTTACCTTTTTTGATAACCCTAGGTTGAAAGTCGATTTCATGCTATATTAGAATGGCTACTCTAGCTTGTTGTTTTCTTTTTTTTGTTTTTGGACTATTTGCTTGGAACACTGCTTTCTAGTCTTTTACTCTGTGGTAGTATCTTTATTTGTCATGAGGTAGGTTACCTCTATGCAGCAAAATGTTATGTCTTGTTTATGTATCCAGGCTGTTAGTCTTTGTCTTTTTATTGGAGAATGGAGTCCATTGATATTAAGAGATATTAAGGAAAAATAATTGCTGCTTTTTGTTATTTTTGTTGTTAGCTTTGGAATTATGTTTATTTGACTGTCTTCTTTTATTTTTGCTGAACGATTACTTTCTTGCTTTTTCTAGGATGTAATTTCCCTCTTTGTGTTGGAGTTTTTCATTTATTATCCTTTAAGGATTGGATTTGATGAAAGATATTGTGTAAATGTGGTTTTGCCATGGAATACTTTGGTACTAGAAACTGGGACTTTTAAATTTTTACTAATGTAAAGTGAGGCTGATAGGAATAAAGCACATCAAATCTGTTGGGTATTTTAATGAAAACACTGAGACACAAAAAGAACCTGAAGCGTGCATTGAGAAATCTTAAGGGTACATAAAAGAAGTTATTGTTTGGAATCTAAGTAAAGAGACCTTTGCAGAAAGTGTACCTGATTTATTTTGGACTTGCACCAGAGAAATCTAAGAGAAAACCCATTCATGTCATTACTTCTACCTATTTGAGATAGGAGTGATTTGGGAAAATTAGAAAACTAGTGTGTGGTTAATAGGAAGTAAAATATGGAAGACATGGCTTCTAGAGAGGCTTTTAAGTGCGATGTTCTCATTCTAGGCATGTTCAATTTAATGGCTTGAACAACGTTCACACCTCTAAGAACCTGTTGCAAGCAATTTCATTTCACCCCAGGTTCCCTAACCATCTTCCTAGCCAGGACCCTATAACATGTTTGTATTGTGTTGAGTGTATTCCTTGGTGACATTTTGCTTTCACATATTTCTGATATCCAGGAAGGCCAAATAAATATTTTATACCTGTGATATTTCTCACAATTTCTGCTCTACTCCAGGTCCTTCCAATCCCAGAATAATGTTATTTCTACAGTTTCCCAGACATTGGCATGTCTACCAAATCTCTCTTTCACTCCCTCTGTCTGATAATGTATCTATCATAAGCCACTTAAGCAGGATCATAAGTCTCTTGGCTCCCTTCCCATGGTGACTAGACACCAGAAATCATGATGGCAATAGATGTATACACAAATACTAATGAATCACTTTATCTTTTCTTCTATAAAGCCTACGAGTATTGGGAAGATTTCTTTAAATTTTACTTAATCAGAAAAAATTCAAACAGTTATTATACTTCCTTTCAGAATACCTTACCCGAGAAAAGTCATCCATTTTATGGTCCTGAAATTTTTACTTGATTTGTAGTAAAGCCTGTACTTTAACCTGGACTTCGTATAATATTTTCAGCACACATTCAAAGGTTTCTAATACTAATACTTGTGGGCCTGGTATAGGGCCCAGTGCCCACACTGGATACGAGGTACCATTTAAGGTTTGTTACCATGTAACCCAATCTCATTTTTTACCATCCAAATCTTCTTCCATTTTCCAACAGTCTTGTGTGAAAAGTGAATAATTTTGTAAGCAAGACAAAATTAAAAAAAGCAAGACACTAAATGGCAGCTTAGCACATAACAGTTTTCCTGGAAAGAAAGATTAAATAAATCCCATTAAGTATCAGAGAAAGGGCAGAACCAAAGGCAGCAACAACAACAACAACAAAAAAAAAAAACAGGGAAAGAGTATAGCAAACAGAATAACTTATTACCAGTTTTTGAAATAAAAATAAAACAAGGTCACTGAATTACAGAGTTTCAATATGGGTGGTTGCTCACATCTATATTCTTAATACTTAGGAGCTGAGGATAGAAGACAACATACTGAGATCCTGAGTAGTAGTTTGACAACATTGGGCTCAAGGAGTAGCACTATTAGGAGATGTTGTCTTTGTATAGCTGTGTCCTTGAAGAAGTGTGTCACTATGGAGGGCTGCTTAGAGATTGCCCTCCTCATAGCTGCCTGGGTGATAGTCTCTTTCTCTCACATTTGGATGAATATGTAGAACTCTTGATTCCTTCTCTAGAACCATGTCTGCTTGTTTGTTGCAATACTTCATTCTATATAGAAAGGAAAAGGGTCCTCAGTGAATGCAGACCTGGTGGGAGGAGCAGGCCATGCCTTTTAGCCCAATCATTAATGCTGCTAAGTTTCAACTACATTTCATATATATTTTGCAGTGCTCTCCTAAGAAGATGATTGATAATAAGAATCTCATCTCTCTTTTTTTTCTTTTCTTTTTATTTTTTTTTTGGTATCCATGACTTCTGGCTATGGCAGCAGAAAACAAGGTATTTCAGTTTGAAGCCTGGAATTACTGGCTTCCTGTAGGGAAACCAATGATATTTATAGTTTTAGAAAAGGAAAAATTGATCACTCTTGTGATCAATTTTTCTACCCTTAAGAATTTCTGATCAGTTTTTAACATTTATTCTCTTCTGCATCAACCAAAATGAAGTACGCATTCTTGAGTCCCTGAAAATGGTGGGTATTTCTGACACTTCTGGACGACTTTGGACCAGCAGGATTTGGCAGAGAGGAAGTTGTCATATTATCATTTCTAAATGACAATATCTTTGATGAAACACTAACCAAGTACTTAGCCAACATGTGCAACGTGCAAGGTTGGTTTTGCTTCTATTCACATACAGGTATTTAGGTCATCATCCCTCCTATCCCCGAAATGAAAGATGGTCAATAACTGCTAGTTTTTATAAAACTTCATCAATCATAGTTTATGTATAATTATGTATAAAATATTTACCTGAGGGTTTTGCTTAATTTGGCAAGGAGTTATAACACCAGAAAGGGTACATGTTACAAATGATTGGAACTTAACCATCTTAGACCCGAAACCATTGTGCACAATAGTGTTAAAGAAGTCAAACACACAAGTTATGTTTTTGTTCCTGTCTTTATGATTTAGCAAATGAAATGTGACTTTGGGAAACCGACATAGTTAATTACTAGATCATAGCAACATGGGAGGCAGTTTCTACATGAATCACAGAATGTCCTGCTTTCTCTTCCAATTAAAAAAGTAAGTATAATTATATTGGTTTAATATTTTTCCTAGAAAATTTTATTCACACCAATAAATCTTTGGCATGGACACAATACATTCTTATACCATGTTAAAGCTTCTGCTGCTTTGTTCTCATGTTCTGATGACAGGCACCTTCTAGCTTGCTTTCTCAGGTATGCCTCCCAACAATGAGTTTCAACTACCATATTCTGCTGGGCAATCCTCACCACCCTTTTTCTTAGTCAGGTTAGGTGATGGTTATGTTCTGAATCAGGCATGCCTCCACTTATCATCTTATATCCAATCCACCTTTTTCACAATCCATTCCTTTCATGTTTCAAATAAAAAGCTATTTGATTCTTTTTGTTTGTTTGGTTATTGTAATGGGATGTTTTTGTTAGGGTTTCCATTGTTGTGAAGAGACATTATGACTAAGGCAACTCTTATAAAAGCAAACCTTTAACTGGGGCTGGCTTACAATTTCACAAATTTATTCAATTATAATCATAGAATGAAGCATGTCAACATACAAGCAGACATGGTTCTAGAGAAGGAATCAAGAGTTCTACATGTTCATCCAAATGTCTTAAACTCTGTCCTTGTCATAAATCTACAAGAATACCCTTTTAAAAACATCCTTCTGGTCTCCATAAATTTTATTCTTTGGAATAACAAGACAAAAAAGTCCAGATGCCAATAGCTTTCGAGCTTTGTGTATGACTGAGTGTTCAACACACTAACTCCAAAATTAAAGGTTGCAAAGTCTAGAAAAAAAATATTAAAAGATCAAGAAAACCCCACTTTCTTGTACCTGTGAACCATGTTTCTGCTCATGACCTTTTCCTTCCTCCAGATACATGGGTTATTACTTTATTTTCAGTGCTGATTCTAGCCCACAAGAGAGATTAACATAGATAAGAGAAAATGCCTTGTAGGAGACAGGTTCACTCAGTAAACATTCTTGCTTGGTTAAATTCATCTCTATGCATAAAAAGTCCATTCATTCAGAGATGATACACCTAACCGTCAAGAGACTGGAGGCCCCAGGAAGTTTAGAAGTCAGGTGGGGTGGGGGAGGTGGGGACATCCCCAAGGAGACAGGTTTGTGGGGAGGAGATATGGGATGTGGAACAGTTGGATGGTGGGTCAGGGGATGAGCAAATAAAATATAGAGTGTAAAAAAATAAATTAATTTAAAAAATAAAAAATAAAAGCAAAATAAATCAAAACAAACAAAACAACAATAACAACAAACAGAAAAACAATATTTCTTAGCCCTGCATAATTTCACTCAGAGGGAACAACCCTTATTTTTACATACTAGGTAGTTGTTTGCAAGGTTGTAGGGCTTTGAGTATGTACCCCTCACTCATAGTCAGAATCATAAAAACCAAGGATTAGAATGCAAGATGCTGAATGCAGCAGATTCTCAAGCTCCTACAGCCACTGCCACTATCAATGAAATAAATTGAATATGAAAGTGGACAGATTCTAGAAGAGGAGTTCCTTTAAATCTGAGCTTGGAAAGATGGTCACCAATCCTTTTTCTCCAAAAGAAAAATTCATCAGAGGGTAAAACATTCCTATTATTGGTACAGTTCTTTATCTCCCACATCATATTTGATTCATAGATACGATGGAGTGAGGCTTGTATTGTCTTGTCTTTGAAAATCAACCTCAGCCCTATGTCATGTATTGATGCTACAAATTAATCCTACATGTGAGAAGTAGTGATTGATAAATTAAAAGGTGGCATGGCAAATGCCTTTTCTCTAAATTTGAAATGTCACATGAAAAGAGAAAGGACAATAGTCCTGCCTTAGAGTGCAACCTACAGCCTGATAGGATGGCTTGGCTAAATCTGATGGAAGTAGCAGGGTTTGTTGCAGTCCAATGGGAGGTCTACTTTTTTCCCATCAGGTTTTTTTTGTCCTCCTCCTCTTCTTCTTCCTTCTCGTTCTTGTTCTTGCTCTTGCCCTTGCCCTTGCCCTTGCTCTTCTTCTTCTTCTTCTTCTTCTTCTTCTTCTTCTTCTTCTTCTTCTTCTTCTTCTTCTTCTTCTTCTTCATCTTTGTCTTCTTCTTGATATTATTATTATATTTTTAAAATCTTTACTGTTAAAAGATTCCTGTTTCAAAAGTAAGAAAATTTTGGTCTATTTGTAGTCCTGGGAGGAAAATCATATTCTAGTTAGTCCAGAAAAGCATATGATTACTATCTAGTTGGAATTTTTCTGTATGAGATCACAAACACACCTTTAATTCATGTTACACATCAAGACCCTGGCTAAACTCATGTAGATGCCAAAGCAAGATCCTAACTTCTGAAAAAAAATTTTTCTTCCCTGAATCAAGGGAGAGAGTTGATAATTTGGGGGTGTCTACATTATAAGCAATGGTGTTAGTGGCTTAATATGCTAAAAAAATAAAATGAGATTCCATAAATTCCAAATTGCTTAAATGTATATGCTAGTACAAGCAGAATGAATATTAATAGATTTCAGTTATAATAGAAGTCTGAGAAAGGACATGTATAAAGAACTATTTAACAAAATCAAGTTTTAAATGTGATGAAATGTTTCTTTATAGAATTCCCAGAGCTGCCGGGAGCCATGGCCTTAACCATGGCCTTTTGGAAATTTACTAGCTTACACATACATCCCCGAGAGAACTTGTATAGTCTAGCAGTAAGAATATCTGCGGGTGATTGAGGAACTTTTACCAGCTTATACATGTAGCCGTGAGAGAACACATGCAGTCTAGCAGTAAGAATATTTGTGTGTGTGGAGGACAATGTGACTGCTGCTTCCAGAGATTGAAGATTGCTACCTGGCCTTCAGAAAGGCCCTGAGGTTCTTCCCCCCTCCTTGAAACCTCCTCTTGTTTATGCATATGTTGCCATCCCTGAAGTAAAGTTTTCAGAGCTTGATCAGAAACCTGTCTTATTCTCATTCATCATGTCTCCTGCCTCAGTCTCTCCCCCCTGTCCTAAGTCCCTGCTGAACACCCTGTGTGTTGGAGCATAGAGCCTCATGCTATACCCATGGGTGCACTCTATAGCTGACTAGTTAGGGAAAGATGCTATCCACTTCTGTAGTAAATTCCAGCACAGGTCTCTACACACCTGATAGCAAAGAAGCCTCATATATAGCTAGCTTAGTGTCAGATGTCAACCTGACATCCATTTTTTTAATTTTATACTAGAAGCTTGAATTGTATATAAAATAATGTCTTTATACAGTATAAATTAATGTCTTTAATAAAGGATAGGCTTTTATGAGTCTGCATTAAATTACCTCCCTTCCCAGAGTCTAATCATTTATCAGACCAAGGACAAGCATAAAATTAACAAATGAACAAAATATGTTTAATTAAATTAACGTTTAAGAATTTTAACCTTTTTGTGTTCTGTGGGCTGGGCTGTATCATGGATATTCCACACTTTTTTTTTTTTTTTTTTTTTTTTTTTTTTGGCTAATATCCACTTAATCATGAGTACATACCAAGTATGTCTTTTTGGGTCTGAGTTACATCACTCAGGATGATATTTTCTAGTTCCATCCATTTCCCAGAAAAACTCAATATGTCCTCATTCTTAATAACTGAGTAGTTTTCCATTGTGTAAATGAACCACATTTTCTGTAGCCATTCTTCTGTCAGGGGACATCTCGGTTTTTCCAGCTTCTGGCTATCACAAACAAGGCCACTATGAACCACAAAACTCAAAAAGGTCAACAAGCTGAATGGCCTAAGTGAGGATACCTCAGTACCACTTAGGAGGAAGAAGAAAGCAACTACAAGTGGGAGGGAGGGACCTGGAAGGGAAAGGGGATTGGAAGGGGGACAGAGAGGGTAAGATGATCCAGTATTGGATGGGGGAAAGGACTGAAATCCCTGAGGGCCAGAAGAAAGAATAGAAACCTACAAACTCGAAGGTAGGAGGTTGGAGTATCCTCCAGAATGTACCAGAATCCTGGGAGGTGAGAGACACTCATGACCTAAAGGGAGGGAACCTTAAATGAAATGACCTACATTGGGGAGAGGGATCTTGTAGAGTCTACCTCCAGCATAAAGACAGGGCATCAAGTGAGGGATGGGATTTTTTTCCCACAGTCAAAACTCTGACCCATAATTGTTCCTGTCTGAAAGAACTGCAGGGATGGAAATGGAGAGGAGTCTGAAGAAAAGAATGCCCAGTGACAGGCTCAAAGTAGGATTCAGCTCAAGGTTAGGCCCCAATGTCTGACACTATTACTGAGTTTATGGAGAGCTTACAGAAAAGGATCTATCATGACTGCCCTCCAAAAGACCCAACAAGCAGCTGAAAGAATCAGATGTAGATATTTTCACCCAACTAATGGACAGTAGATGATGACCCCTGTGGTTGAATTAGGGAAAAGATGGAAGAAGCTAAGGAGGAGGACAGTCCTATAGGAGAACTAGCAGTATCAATTAACCTGGACCCCCTAGGTCTCTCAGAAACTGGAACACCAACCAGGCAGCATAAAACAGCTGATATGAGGCTCCCAACACATATACAGCAGAGAGCTGCTGGGTCTGGATTTAGTCAGAGAAAATGTACCTAACCCTCAAGAGACTGGAGGCTCCAGTCTGGTGGGGTGGAGGTTGGATATGGGGACATCCTCAGGAGACAGGGGCTAGGAAGAGGTATGGGATGTGGATAAGTCAGAGGGTGGACCAGGAAGGGAATAAATTCTGGAGTTTAAAAATAAATAAATAAATAAATAAATAAATAAATAAATAAATAAATAGAATTTAAACCTATGACTAAGTTAATTTAAAATATCAGAGAAATTTTAATTCTGTGCTCAAGAAGATTCTCCTACTAGATACAAGAATCTTTAGAAATACTTGAGAAATAATTACAGAAAAAAACTAAACAGGGTAACAATCAAGTTTTTTCAGGTAACTTTTGAAGTTTAAAATGAGTTTATACTATAAATGAAAAAAATAGGAATACTTAGGTAGTGCAGTGGCCTGTTCAGGCAACATGGGCCCAGCCAAGTAATCGGTCTGAACCCCAGTGACCCAGTTGGCAATATCTCTGTATACAAGGGAAGGAAGGATTTCAACTATCACTCTTGGGTACTTGGCTCCTGTTTCAGTCATAGCCTCTCACAGCTGCCCCCACCAGAGATGTGTGCTCTGTAAGGTAGACAATGCCCCAAGCTCCCAGCATTCTAGCTGGACCCTACCCCCAGTCTTCTGACCATAGCCAGGCATTGCCTGCCCCACAGATAGCCACACCTCACATAATATAATGGGTGGTTCATCCCCTCCCCTCTCTCTTGCATTCTTCCTCTCTCTCTTGCTCTTTGCTCTCTCTCTGGCCCTCTTCCTCTCTCTCTAGCTCTTTGTTCTCTCTCTTGCTCTCCTATCTTGCTTTCTTCTTCCTCCTCCTCCTTCTCCTCCTCCTCCTCTTACTTCTTACTCTCTCTCTCTCTCTCTCTCTCTCCTCTCCTTCCTCTCCTTTCTTTCTTCCTACATGGCCAGCTTATTTTCTCTTTCCTATAATAAAATATCTCACGATGATGCATTGCCTCCTTTTAACTAATGTGTTATGCAGCCACAGGCATCAGCAGCAGAGAGACTCAGGTATCAGTGACAGAGAGTCCCCAGGCCTTAGCAGAGAGACACAGGCCCACATACTTACAAATCATAACCATTTAATGGAATGATAAGTTCTTAGAATGTTCTAATCTTTACTACATTTAATAGACAGTGTGATGTAGCAAATTTTCAGGGTGTATCAAAAGTAATTTTATGTGAAAACATTCAAATATTCTAAATTCTGTTGATTACATTTCTGGTTTAACCCTTATTGACCTTCAAGAGAATTTGAGAACAATGATTATGTTTGTTTGTTTTGGCCAATACATTATCAAGAAGAAATATATTTTAATACTTTTTACATGTTGTTAACTGACCTACTTGAACTACCAAGTCAAAAGTTTAAAAGCAACAGGATTAACATTGTCTATGAGGATGTTCCAAGCACTCAATTTAGTTTCAAATTAGCAATGATTTGGCCTAAGCTCTGGCCACCAGTTTGGGGGG
The DNA here is from genome assembly GCF_008632895.1 of Mastomys coucha. Lineage (NCBI taxonomy): Eukaryota > Metazoa > Chordata > Mammalia > Rodentia > Muridae > Mastomys > Mastomys coucha. The sequence goes on from NW_022196903.1 coordinate 125,795,125, forward strand.
TGTGGGGGAGGTGGTTTTGAGAATCAACAAAGGAATTGTTCCTTCTTTTTTTTTTTTGGTTTTTCAAGACAGGGTTTGTCTGTATAGCCCTGCCTGTCCTGGAAATCACTCTGTAGACCAGGCTGGCCTCAAACTCAGAAATCCGCCTGCCTCTGCCTCCCAAGTGTTGGGATTAAAGTCATGCGCCACCATTGCCCGGCTCGGAATTGTTACTTCTTAAGAATAGTGGTAAGAGCCAGGTAAGCTGACTGATAAAGAATTTTAGCTATCTTCATAATTGGAATATCTAGTATTGGATTTATTTCTAGACCAGTCCATGATTGTGTCAGAATAACTGGTCACATTAAAGGAAAGAAAAGAATCATTATAGCTCCTCCTTTTGATTAATTTTTCTAAGTCAATTTCCACAGTTTCTATGTTCTCTGTCCCACAAGGTCTAAAAGCTTGAAGCAATGAAACTTGTTAATCAGGGACATAGACAAACAAAGATAGATCAAGAACATACACCCAGCTTGTTATTCGTGGCATATGCCTTTAATCCCAGCACTTGGGAGGCAGAAGTAGGTGGATTTCCAAGTTTGAGGCTAGCCTGGTCTACAGAGTGAGTTCCAGAACAGCCAGGGCTATACAGAGAAACCCTGTCTCAAAAAACCCAATTAATTAATTAATTAAAGAATTCTTTCCTGTCACCATTGTCAGGGCACTCAGGAAACTCACAGGTCAGTATTATCTTTTGTGTCAGCATGTTACACTAATCACTCTGGCAGCTAGCATGCTCCAGCATTCTGTGGAAAAAAATACAAACAAGACCTCTTCCCCATATTAAAGACCTGATCAGTATCAGGCCATATGAAACAAGTGGATCCTTCCATTTTACCTAGGCATGAGTATGCCTAGTTGTAGGATGCTACAGACAGTCAGCAAAGAGTTCCTTGGCATGCAAATTTTAAAAAATAAAAAGTGTGATTTAAATAATGTACACAGGGTTATAATTCCCCCTCTCATTTTTATAAAGACAAGTTTTTCAGAGTGTGACGCACACGTTTAACAATTTTTTTTGTCCCTACAAATTATAAGGAATCCCAGTAATATGGGTAACATTAAATTGTGACAAAATATCTCAAATGCTTGACTGTAGTAGTTAGTTCCATTATCTGTTTTAATTTGAATAGGAGCACCAAGCATAGAAATATAATATAGGCAATCACATATTACATTTTTTTGGTTTTTTGTTTTGTTTTGTTTTGTTGTTGTTTTTGGTTTTTTTGTTTTTTGTTTTTGGGGTAAGGCAATTGCAACTAAATAGCCTTAAGAAGTTTCAATAGTCATATGTGCATATTTCATTTTATTTTTTATTTTATTTTTTAAATCAGAAATATAAGTATCCATTTGCAATAATTGATTAAGTTTAAGTCCTTGAGAATTAACACCATTATGTGTACAGGTAGAAACTGAGGACATTGAGAACAAGTCTTTAAAATTTGACGTGTACATTCCCTAATATTACATTATTATCCCAAGCCATTACTATTTTGATGATGTAAAGAATGAGATTATATAGCCAATTGCTTTTGTATAAGGCCTATAATCTGCCTGGGATACAAATCTGATGTGGCATTGCCTTAAAGGTCTTGTCCAGGGAGTTTAGGATGAGTTCTTAAATGTCCAAACACAGTCTTTTAAAGGAACAGTACTTACTCTTAACTTGAGTTGTACATGCATAAACAGTTGTAAAATTTGAGAATTAGCAGTGTCTGGAAAAGGAATAATTTTAAGCAATTGTAAGTTCTGAGCTATATATATTTTGTCAATCAGTATATAAATTAAAAGCTTGTATTTTGTACTTTAAAAACAGTAAATACGGCACATAGTTCAATTATTCATGTTGAAGTAGAGGGAAACTCAAGAGAATAAACATGAAGCCTAATCACATTTATTTTTTTCTCATAGGAGAGCTGTAGATGTATTCTTTATGGGATGTATACATAAATTTACAGGAAATACAAAACATGTATACAAGCAAAATTTAACAACTTGTCTTTTGGATAATAATTATTAATTTTGTCTAAAAATTTTACTATGTAATAGGCCAAATATCAATTAATACTTTGTAATAACCAATTTAACTGCTGTTAGAAACAAAGAATAGATGTCTTATCAGATTTTTAAGACATTTTTTCAAAATACTTTCATGATTTTATCCTATAATTCTTTATTAACACCACAGCAAATTCATAATAGGATGTTAAAACTATACTTTGGAGAAGAGAAAAGATGAATCTACATTAATGTTCTTTTTTTCCAAAGAATTGTTGTCAATACCTTGAATAATAATAATAACTTACATTTGATTGTAATTGATTACAATTGATAACAATTGATTACAGAAGCTTCTTCTTTCTGCAAAAGCTCTTTGACTCTCACCAGTTAATTTGCATCTCCCTTGACAATATTTACCAAAAGCTTATGTCCTTTTTTGGTGAGTTTAAGGTTAGTTGTTAGCCAATTATCATCTCCTGAAACCTTTTGAAAATAATTTGAAGAAAATTATCCTTTTTTCTTGAATTTTTCTGTACTACACTTTTTCTAGAATATAACTGAGGCCACAAATATTGAAAAATACATTGTCTCTGAAACCTTTTTGGAGCAACAACTACTCCTAAATTTTTAAAGATTGTGGCATAAGAGGAAAGGTAGTAAAATTTCTTTTTAGAGGGATTAGATAATAAACAACATACACTTAAAAATTCAGTCTTAGCTTCTTGTACTGAAGCAGAGACTTTTTTTTTTTTTTTTTTTTTTTTTTTCGGTTTTTCGAGACAGGGTTTCTCTCTGTAACCCCGGCTGTCCTGGTACTCACTATGTAGACCAGGCTGGCCTCGAACTCGGAAATCCGCCTGCCTCCGCCTCCCAAGTGCTAGGATTAAAGGCGTGCGCCACCACCGCCCGGCTAGAGAGACTTTTTTTTTTAATAATGTAAGGCTATTAGCCATTCTTAAAGGCAAAACATTCTAATGATTACAAACTAACTAGAAGCAAACCCTTTATAATTACCAGGATGTAGAAGAAAAGAACAACCTTCTAAATATACAATAATTTTATATAAATTAGGCAGGACAAATTATAATGCCTCTACAAGTTCTACAGCCTCATTAACCTTTCAAAATCTTAATTTTAAACTTTATTTTGAACAACACCTGGATATATCTGAAATAAGCCTGTTTTGGCTTAAAAATAATTTTCCTGAGGCAAGGAGAGGCAAGGCCACAAAATCTTCTCAAGGCAGGGTTTGTAAAACAAAAAAAAAATGCCTCACAAACCTTATTGAGGCTGCTCTGAGTTTTGTATTAACACCAATGTAAATATTTCCTAGTCTGAGCATAGTGCCTGAGTCCTGGCCCAAAGATTACACCTCTTGCAGTAAGGACGGATTCTAGGAGAGCAATTCTACTGTCTGTCTATGTGTCTAATTTTTGGACAGTCTTTCCTAAGATGATTTATACTTAAAACATTTTTTTATAGCCCTGGAGCTGTGAACACATTGTTTGTACGAACTATATTCCCCTGCAAGGCAGCAAACATAGCTATACTCTGATTGTATGAGGGTCTAATTTCTGTACAAAGATGAATCTATCTAGATAAGTCTGTCTTTGCTTTGTATGGCTGGATGGCTACAGAGAGCTGTATTAATGTTCTCATAACACAATTGTGTAATAGAAGGAACCCCGTCTTGAGGGTCTCTGAAATTTCTACTAGCTGTTTTTAGTAGTACAAATTCCTTGAAATAGTTTGATACCAAAGAAATTTTCACTGAGATCTCTTTTCTCATCTTGGGGGATTAAATTTAGCTGATACTACTGTATCTAATAAAGCTTATTCTTACAAGGGGCAGCAGGCCCATACTGGTCACAGTTGTTTTTAACTATTATTACTTTTGCAATCATCCTAATTACAACATATGGGTGACTTAAGAATCCTGAGCTTGGCGGGCAGTGGTGGCACATGCCTTTTGTCCCAGCACTTGAGAGGCAGAGGCAAATGGATTTCTGAGTTCGAGGCCAGCCTGGTAAACAGAATGAGTTCCAGGACAGCCAGGGCTACACAGAGAAACCCTGTCCTGAAAAAAACAAAAGAAGAAAAACAAGAATTCTGGGCTTGCGATCAAACTACAAACAGCAGCCAATGGAACCCTGGCCATTTTAACCACACGTTTATAGTTTCCTTTGTAATATTAAGGCATAACTATAGCTTTTTGAAAGCAAAACCCAATTTTAAACAATCTATTCTCTTTAAAATCAATATCAAAAGTATTACTGTCACATTATGAAGTTTGTTTGCTAATTCTTACATATGAATGCATGACAGTGCAACTTTTAATGTTTCATTAAAGAGACAATGCTTTAAATCCTATCTTATAAGTCTCATTTCTAGGGTAAGAATTACATAGAATATTATCCCAATTTAGGATTATATTTAGAGACTTGGTTTCCTCAGCTGTTTATGCCACATGTTGTTAAAAATTACTTCAACCCTGAGTTACCAGTCTTAGGCTAACTTTCTGTTGCCAATGTTACACTTTTAAAATCATACCAAATAACTTATAAGCCAATAATCTATAACCAAGACGTTTAGAACATATTTATACCTTTAAAACTAGTCAGAAACAAAATGAAGTGGCTACACATGAATCTTATTAATTTAGACCAATCAAAAAATTTTACCTATTCTTGCTATAATTCCCAGAGGAAAAGACTTTATTACTTGCTGAACTCAATAATCACAACTGCAGAGATTTTTCTAGGAAAAACCAACTATTAGCTTATTTGCCTTAGAATTTTAGCTGCTCACCCCTTCTTAAATGCAGCTTTTTAGCTGGGACTCTATTGCTGTGTTTGACTCCTGGCTAAGGGTGTGGGGCAACTTAAATCAGCCTCCTCTGTGCCAACAGACTGAATCTGAGATGGAGAGTCAGCAGATAAAGTTTTAACCATTTTTTTTTCAACATGAAACAGAACAACAGTCATTCAGACAACAAAACAAAAACAGGCACAAATTGACACATGAACAAATTGGTGCACCAAAGACAGACAACACAGAAAGGGTAGAGAACTAGATATAACCAAAACTAAGGATGTCTCCTGTATGGGACAGAGAGGAAGCAGGATGTCTACCTATTTCTTTCTGTCCCTAGGTGATCTCCAAAATCCAAAATCCATTTTCCCTCTCTTTTGATCTCTCTCTCTCTCTCTCTCTCTCTCTCTCTCTAGTGTCATTTGTATATCTCTTTTTTGTTTTTGTTTTTGTTTGTTTACTCTTTTTATTTTTTTATTTTATTTATGCCCTACTCCTCTCAGCTGATGCAATTCTTGACTGAACAAATGCCTGTTTAGAAGTTTTCCATCCCATTTTTCATGGTCAGTCTCCTAGCTGATATCAGCGTTGGGCTGATGCTGACTCAGTCTAGCCTGTATCCTTTCGCACCTTCAGAAACAGTTTTAAAAAGATGAAGTTTAAGGCCAGTGTTAGCATCAATACTGTATGTTGCTTACCCATGCCGGATACCATCTTCTTCCATTCTCTGTGGAGCTCCACTAAGACAAGAAATGCCCTCATTTGGCATTTCTGTGTTCAGGTCCCACATTTGGGGCCACCTATAGCTGCCAGCAGCCATGGGTTAGTTGGGTTCCCAAAAGGAAAGATGGGGCTATACGGGTGGACGTCGAGAGAAGAAATGAGACCAAGACAAGTTTCTGATCAAGGCACAATGTTTACTTAGGGGTCTGAGTTTATAAAGGGGGGGGAACCCATGCCCTACTATGTCAGGATCTTGTCACCTCATAAGCATCTAGTTGCTTTGTCAGGAACTTCTCAGGGAGACAGGCTCAGCAGGTGGTGGTTCCTTGTAGGAAGCTACAGACATGGCAGGATAATAGACTTCACCTAGATAGGAAGGTTCCACCTTAGGTGTGCTATCTAGCTTTGGCAGAGCAACGTCTGAATCATCCATCTACCAGGCTGGGGGAAGGGCACACAAATGGTTGAGTGTTCATGGTATGCTTTTTTAGGTGCTGTTTTCTTGTAGCCAAAGCTCTTAAATCCTGTCCCCTCCCTTACTAAGATACACAGACAATATTCAGAAATTGCATGCTGAAAATTTTATTGGAAAAGTATAGACAATCAACACTGATCCATTGATCTACATGTCTGAAGGTCATAATATTCTCAGGTATTCTCTGAAACAGAAAAAGGAAGGAGGAAAATTATTGAAAAATTGGAACTTGCTGGAGGTTCTTCAACTGCTACTGGCATTACCACTAAAGTGAGAGGGGTGGGAGCACACACCCTTTTTTTCCTCTATCTCATAAACTTCATTACTTTCTCATTTTCTCAGGTTTACTCCTCTCAGGCACAGGGAAGATAATGGAACTAAGTTATTTCATACAAGGAGAATGTGAATGAATGTTCTTAGATTGTTCATCTACTGGTTCTGATTTAAAAGGTTCCAGGATATATTTCCAAAGTTTTTCAGTGCTATGAGCCCTGACTAATTGAACAACTGAAACTAACCTACATATTTATTAACAGACAAAGCTATAATAATTGTGTACAACAAAAAATCCTAAGTACAAAAACAGCAAAATAAAACCAAGCAAAGCATGTTGTGGAAGATCCACACACTTGTAAAATCAATAAAGTTTTCTTTGAAAATGAATTCTTAATTTTGAAATGAATAACTTAAAAGTCTGTATAGAATATTGTTCATGTAAGGCTCAATTTTATATTATGTAAACCCACATATACATACTAATGTTTCTAAGTGGACTGTTGAAGTATTAACAGTAACAGTTTTCAAAGAAAAAAATGAGAACTTTGGATAATATAAAGTGATAATATTCAGCCATATGGGCTCCTAAGCAGATAAATTCTGATGAACTAGAGTATACACAAATTTAGAAGAACATATTAAATCTGAGCAATGTTAGTAGTGTATCTAACATATCACTTATAGACAGTTGATCTAAACATCCCTGTGTGAACTCTCATCTCACTTGAGATGAGAGTTCAGTGAGGGTGAATTCAAAGAACATAGAACCAAATGGTGATTGCTTCTGTACTTCTATAAACCAAGTCAACTGAAAAGGTAATCATTGATAAAAAATAAATTAATAAAATAAGTAAAAATAAAGGAGCCACAGGTCCTAAAGGAGCTGTGGAGCTACATTCCTCAAAGGCACTAATACGTTAGAGAGTTTGGGCAAGGTCTTCTTATACCATCAAAGACATGTTACCCTTTAATATTAGAATAGCAAGATTGGAAATGGGGCTGAGGTTAATGTCATGTCTTTATGCAGCCAGTTAGCTAATTTTCACACTATGATTTGACATATGGAGAAGGAAGGTCTTTATATTCATTTTGAATCATTAATCTTACCTAAAATTTCCATTTGCTGTTTCTATCTTTTAAATGTCTTGGAAGATATTTTTCCCCATCACTTCCAATCACATAGACAGAAAAAGGTGTTCGATGACGTAGCCCTTTCATAGGAAGGGATGGTGCCTCTGGTTCATGTTGGAATGGTCCTTGTTAATTTTGAGGAGGAGAGCAAAGATACTTTTGAACTAATTTTGTGTTTTGTTCCCCCTGTTGACATTTCTGTTCATTCCCATATTTGGCAGAAGTCTCTTGATTCCCTTCTAGTTCAACATTCCTGCTGTCGAACATTCTTTGCATAAGCATTTGCAGAATGCTTTGCATAAGCATTTGCTCTGAATTTGAGTTCTGTTTGTTGCACAAAATCTACATGGAAAGGGTCCCAAGTTATGAAGACAATGATAAAAATCTTTCCTCTTGTTTTCTTTCTCTGAACTAATTACAAAATCCTTTCAGAACCTTTCTGCCAACTATTAACTTACTCTCTCAGGTATCTTCATCTTGCCTTTATAAATACACATTCCAAAATACAGAGGACTATGTTTTTGTAATACTCTGTATACAAGTATGTGAACTTACATCTGGCAAAAAAGAAGGTTTTTTACCCTTATTTATCATATTAGGTATTTCCAAAGTCAAAAGAGTAATAATGAAAAGAAAATGAGATTAACATCAGGAGGGATGCAAACTGTAGTACAGGGCACTGTATTAAACTTTGTGTGCAAAGGGTTTTAGTCAGACTTTGTCATCTTTAGAATGAAATATAAGTTTGCTGTTCAATACATATACACTACAATCCAGAAAGAGACTAACAATAATGGTTTCCATTAAATTCACTAAGTTTCTGGGGAGAATATATATATTTTTTCTTTTCATAGACAAATATCCAATGAAAGAAGATGCAAAGGTAGAATGAGGAAAACCATGTATTTCTCCACTTTGTTCTTGAGGATCTATAATTATTTACAGGAACACCAAAGAAGAATGAGACCATGGACTCTCTCACAAACAGAGGAGTAAGTATTAAGGCACTTTTGTTTTCTGCCTCCTCTCATAGTGGTGATTTGTGTTAGAAAGCGGACAAATTTCTTCTGCAGTTATGGAAGCTTTATTTCTCCTTCATTCAGTTGGCTGAACTCAATCCTATCTGCATTATCAGGTTGAGGAATATTTATTAATATGCATAGAGAAAGTAATATCACAACACTGAAATACATACAGATAACGGCATGCAAGGATTGGGCTTTACCTGGTTGAACATCTGTGGTCTCAGCATGATTGACCTCTAGAAATAAAAAAGGATAAAAAGAAACTTCAAATCATAATCTTTCAGACCATAATCTTTCAGAGCTTACAAAGCCCTTACAAACTTCAGAGTCAAAATTCTAAGCACAATTAAGCTGAACAGATAGTGTCTGAGATGGCTCTGGAAGAGAGCTAGAATGCAAAAGCATGTGCAATTTCTCTGTGTTCTTCACCTACCAACACAAAACGTAAAGATATTTTTAATTCTCCCAGAATAACGACTATCAATCTGTTCTCTATTTGTAATTTTTCTGCATTTTTCAAAGTTATGTTGCATAATTCTGCTTGAGAATATGCTCCATTCATTTGTTCCTTCCATCATCCCTAGTACACTCAGAATGCAAATCCCAGAAAACAAATATGATATGTTACATGTTGTCCTTAACATTCTGGATGAGGGCTGAGTAAAATATGTAGATTTGGCTATGAAAATTGTATGTCAGTGTCTAGAGCATTTAATTTATTCTATATTTCTTTTCTGTTGAATTAATCTTTATGTGTTTGTCTGTATCAGGATTTTGGCACCCACTATGTAACACAGTTGACAGCTCTCAATATTTGTACTGACTATGATAATATGCTCACAAATCTTGTCATTTTTTCCCCATGTTTGTTACAGTATGGAAAGCACTTTCCTAAACACAAAGTGGGTCGTTTTTTTCTCTGCAAGCATTTTGTTACTTTCACAATGAATATTAATTAGACTATGTTATATTCTGAGAACATAATAATTCTAGCCTTTATCAGAGAAATCCTGTGGGCCCGTCTTTCTTCTCACTCATGTCTGTCATTTCTCCCCTCTTTTCTCCATTGATTTTCTTGAATCTCTACTGATCCCACCCTGTATCCTTGGTACCTTCATCTGTATGCTGTGCTGAGTTCAGGGCCATCAAGACTGCAATGAGTAGGATCACAAGCATACTGGGGGAAGCTCTGGTCTTTCTCCCAACTGTATGCTGATACATGCAAGGCCATACTCTTAAAAGGAAGACAAACAATGGCATCTTTGAGCATCAGTTGAGTGACATTGCTCCATTATTTCTCTTTCGGATCACAGCCCAGCAGGGTGGAGTGATGGATATTGCCATATTGCCATACTTACAGTAGCAACATCTAAAGTGTCAATATTATAAAAGGATAATTGTCTCTTTACAACCAAGTATTATTCCACCATTTTTATGTAACAAGTTCTCAGTCCACTCAGTAGATGTCAGACATTTATTTTGTTTCTTTTTCCTAACTATTGTGGCCAGAGTGACAATGAACATGAGCAAGTATCAGAAGAGTGGAATGTTGATTTTTTTGTCATATGCCAAAAAGTGTTGAATCTGGATAATCTGGTAAATTTACTTTTAAGTGGTCAAAATTCCCCACCCTTATTTCCATACTGCTTTCCCTAGTTTCTTCTCCAATCACATGAATGGGGGTTCACATTTCAAACATCTGCAGCATACATTGTCAGCTCTTTCCTTTCCTGATTTTCACTATTCTTACTGATATAACATGCAACCTCAGATGAGTATTAATTTGAAATTTTCTAACTTCTAAGAATTTTGAACACTTTCTTCAATTTTTGTTAGCCAATTTTACTTCTTCTTTTTGAATCCCCTTACAGATCTCTGGCCAGCTTTCATTTGAACCATTAGCTTTCTGGGTTCTTTGTTTTGTCTTCCTTGTGTTTTCTGGATATTAATCTCTTATCAGAAGTACACTTGGCAAGGATTCTCTCCCATCCTTTGTACTATACCTTTACTTGATCTATTATTTGTTTGCTGTATAAATGTTTAGTTTTATGTGATCCTGGTTGTCAATTATTAGCCTTACATCCTGTGTGAATGAAATCTTATTCAGAAAGCCCTTCACTACACTTGAAGCTTATTAAGACATGCTTATGTTTTCTTCTAATAGTTTCAGGATTTAAGGTGCACATTAAGATCTTTGACCCATTCTTATTCTTTTTTTTGTGTGTGTGTGTGTATGTGTGTGTGTGTGTTTTGTTTGTGTAGAGTAGTAATTATAGATATCATTTTCCTGCATGTTGACATTGCATTATCTCATGATTATTCGTTGAAGATGCTATCTTACCTACATTATGAATTTTTGGCTTCTTTATCAAATGCCACATGATTCTAGTCATGCATACTCATGTGTACGTTTCTTTTTACTTTATTTTTAATTAATCCTTTTGATTATATTTCAAATGATATCCCTCTCACCTGTTTTCCCTCCAAAATCCCACAAAAGCATACCCCATTTTCCCCTATGTTTTCCTATATGAGTTTACTCCTCCATCTACTACTCTAGCATCCCACTCTTCTGGTGCATCACGCCTCCACAGGACCAAGGGCCTCCCCTCCCATTGATGTCAGATAAGGCCATCTTATGTTTCATATGTATCTTGAGCCCTAGATCCCTCCATGTATACCCATGTATACTCTTTGGTTGATGATTTAGTTCCTGGTAGCTCTGCATGGTCCACTTAGTTGATAATGCTCTTCCTATGGGATATTGGAATCCTCTTGAGCTCCACCAGTCCTTTCCTGAAGTATTCCTTTGGGGCATGTTCCATGGCTCAGTCCTGTGGTTGACTGTGAGTATCTGGATATGGATTAGGCAGGTGCTGGTAGCACCTCTCAGGGAATAGCCATACTGGGCTCCTGTCATCAAGTACTTCTTGGCATAAGCAATAGTGTTGAGATTTGGTGTTTGCAGATAGGATGGATCCCTACTAGGAGGGTCTCTGAATGCTCTTTCCTTTATCTCCAATCCATTTTATGTCCCTGTCTTTTCTTTGGACAGGAATAATTTTGGGTTAAAATTTTTGACATGGGTGGGTGGCCCCATCCCTTAGTTAGGTGGCTTTGCCTATCTACTGGATGTTATCTCTACAGGTTCAACTTCTGTTTGTTAGTTATTTTCGTTAAAGTCATCCCTGTTGCATCCTGAGAGCCTCATGCTTCCCTGGCCTCTGAGACTTTCTAGTTGATACCCCCAGTTCCCCATTGCCAATTTCTACATATTTCTAGTCAATTTCTTGACTCTCTGTACTTCTCTCCTGTTCCTTCCAATACCTGATCCTGCCCTGTAGTGTCCGGCCAGTGGATCTACATGGTCGTGGGTTGCTTTGAACTGGAGATTGGACTGGACCTGTGGAAATGAACGGGTGGAGAAACAAAGCGTCAGCGTACTTTCAGTTTCAGAACAGTATTCAATCAGCAATTGAGGGGAGACCACACTGCCCCCTTTTCTCTCTTCCTCCTCTCTCCCTCCAATATCCTTCCCTCCCTCTATCTCCTGTGATTATTTTGTTCCCTCTTCAATGAAGGATTGAAGCATACACACTTTGATCTTTTAATCTTAAGCTCCATGTGTTTCATGGGTTATATTGTGGGTATTCAGAGCATTTGTGCTAATATGTACTTATCAATGAGTAGTAATGATGTGTGTTCTATTGTGTCTGGGTTACCTTATTCAGGATGATATTTTATAGTTTCATCCATTTGTCTGTAAATTTCATGAAGTCATTATTTTTAATACCTGAGGAGTACAACATTGTGTAAATGTATCACAATTTCTGTATCCATTCATCTCTTGAGTGACATCTGCATTATTTCTAGCTTCTGGCTTTTATAAATAAGACTGCTTTGAAGATAGTGCCATATGCGTCCTTATTATATGTTGGAGCATCTTTTGGCTATATGATCAGTAGTGGTATAATTGGGTCTTCAGGTAAAACTATTTCCAGTTTTTGAGGAACTGCCATCTTGATTTACAAAGTGGTTTTACAATCTTGAAGTCCCACCAAAAACTGAGGAGTATTCCTCCTTCTCCACATGTTACCAGCATCTGCCATCATCTGTGTTTTTGATCTTAGTCATTTTCATTGGTGTGAGGTAGAATCTCAAGGTTGTTTTGGTTTGCATTTCCCTGATGACTAAGGATGGTGAACATTTCTTTAGGTGCTTCTCTGTCATTTGAGATTCCTTAATTAAGAGTCTGTTTAGCTCTGCAACCCATTTTTAATAGGATTATTTGGTTCTCTGGAGCCTATTTTTTTAATTCTTTGTATATTTTGGATTTTAACCCCAAGCAACAGTTTTTACTAATATTATAGGTCTTTCATACTGAAAAACTCTAACAAGGCTTGGAATCTCATAATTCCTCTGGAATAGTTTTTTCTTAGAATAGTTCTGATGATCCAAAGTGTTTTGTATCCATATTTGAATTTTATGATTTTAGACAATTTCTGTGAAGAATCTCATGGTATTTTGGTTGAGTTTTTGTTGAATCTCTAAATACTGTTGGGATACAGGTATTTTCAATGGTAATGATACCAAACCATTATCATAGGCGATTTTTCATCCTCTGATGCTTTCCAAAAGCTGTTTTCTTCAGAGATTAGATGTTTTCAGTATAGAATATTTTCACATCTTTGGTTAAGTTACCTTATAGGTAGATTCTGATGTTATTGTGCATATGAGTATTTCTATGTTTGCTTTTTCAGTATATTTAGAATTGGTATAAGGTAAAGTATTTTTTCCTATGTTGATCTTATTTTTTGCCATTTTTTTAAAGCCTTGATTCATTCTAAAAGATTTAGAGGGGGAGTAAATGGACATAGAAAATGTTATCATGAGTGAAGTTACCCAGAAACAGAAAAGCAAATTCTACATGTTCTTATTTTTCTACGGTCATACCTGTGAATCTTTAGATTTGAATATACAAACTGGAGTAACCATGGATATAAAAAGGACAAATCATGGGATGGGAGAAAAGAAGCTCTAGAGAAGGCAATGATAGAATTAAGATGGTATGAGAAAAGACGAAAAAATGAGAAAATTACCTGGTAAGCACGGCCTTATGGAGGTAGAGGAATAAAGAATGAAGTAAATACATTTCAAAAAGCAATAGGGAAACATTTTATTTTTACTTAATACAACTAGAATACCAATACATGAATAAATGTGGATCCAAAAAATTGTGTACTTTAAATGAATTTCACCTCTTTGATGATAATACTCCCCTCAAGCAGTATGAACTAACAAACAAAATATACAAAAGCAGGCATGAGAAACTTCCCTTAGTATTGTTGGTTCAAGAAACAGACAAAAAGTATCACCTATTGTTATAGTCCATGGTTGCATTCTAGATCTTCAATGTAAAACTCTCTTATAGATGGCATTACATACTTTGAACATATTATGTGGAATAATAAAGCTGAAAACATCCTGGAGATATCTAGGATGAAAACTAGCCCCCATGGCATCCCAAAGTTTCTGAGAAGTTTGCTAAGGAAGAAAGCCAGTCAATAGTCTCCATAAAGAAAACTAATTATTCATACTCTCCTAAAGCAGTATAAACTCTAACTACATTCTAAATTCTTACACTTTTCCCATGCAATAATGAGTGCATATTCTGAAGGGAGGATGCTAGCACATACCAAATCTTCTCCAGTTATGACTTCATAATTCTCTCTACACTTAAGGTCTCTAAGGAAGATAGAGAAGGTGTTTATTTCTGGCAGTTCCTTCTATCAAATGCAAGGGACATGTAAGGTTTCTCCAGATACCAAATTAACAGAGAAAATAATCTGAGTGGTCTTCAGTGGTGGCTTAGGAAAGCTTCAATGGGAAAGGTAGAGAGAAAGAATAGAAGAAAGAAGCAAGTTGAATGTCTCATACTATGTAGTCCTGAAAAACAGAGCTGCTGGTGCAGCTCAGTCTTGACCTTGACTTCCTGCTTTCCAACACAGTGGTAGCTTCTGCTTAATGTCATTCAACTCAGATCCATTTCCTAACTTCCTTCAATGTCAAGAAAGAGTGAAGAGTGTAATGTTTCATGAAATAAAAATATCACCTCTGATCTAAAAGGAAACAGAAAACAGATTATGGAAGTGTTAACAAGCAAAGATATTAGGGTGGAAAGTAGAGATGAAGAATGGGCAGGTGTCAGCTTAAAGTTCTACACATCTTAAACACTTTATCTTGCTTTAATTTTATAACTAACATTTAATGCAATTGTTTCTTTATGGAATGTTTATTTTTATTGTTCAAAAAGTCCATACATGTATATAATGAAGTTTGGTCAGATCTATCACCTTTTTTTCCTTCCTTTCCACACTATCTACCCAACTGTGAATCTTTGCTTAATTTTCTGTGTTCTTTCACCTGTATGTGCACTGGTGTAAAGCTAGATTATTTAGCTTAGATTGGTGATGTCCATTTCTATCCCTTTCCTGAAAAGAACAAAATTATTTTCTTTTCTTATGCTTTTTACTTAGTATTTTTATTCATACAAAATATAGTGGTTTTTCTTGTGATACCTTCATGAGTACATTTCACTGAACTTTGATCATGAGCATCTCTGACATGAATTTCTTTAATTCTTTCTAACACCAATCTCCCCTAACATATGCTTGCATGACTTCTCTCTGTCTCTCTGTCTCTCTGTCTCTCTCATTTTTGAATGTATATTTGTGTGTGTATGTGTGTGTATGTGTACATGTATGTGAGTTTATGTGATTGTGTGAGTTTTTATGTGATCAAGTCAAATTTTTGTTGCTCAAATGTTCTTAGATAAGTACTCTTGTTGCCCAAACTGGCTTTTACACAGTTATGAATACACTAGTTCTCTGACTCTCAGCACTTTGCAATTATGATTTGATTTAATGTAAATCTTAACACTTAGATTCATGGACAATATTCCCAAGTATTTCTAGTTTTTCTCTCTGGTTGTTCAGTTAGTTTTAAGTAAAATTTTTAAATGCTCAAGAAGCAATACTCAGTTGCCTCTGCCTACAAATAATTTCAATGTATTTACTGTATTCACTTTTAAAATAAAAAAATTCACTGTAGTTTGCCTTTTATCTGATTTACTCTAATGATAATAATATCCCTAACCCAAAGCATAACCCTAACACTTATCTAGTTGTGTAAATAGTATAAAAAATATTTTTCTGATAAAATTATAAATTATTTCCCTCAGATTTGGAAAAATGAAAGGCTAAAAGCACAGTAACACATGTCTTTATGATCACTTTATGAAAATTCCTAAATTTTTAATAAATAAAATTAACTAGACACCAATAAAATTAAAACTTTAAATCATTTAATCTTGTCTTCATCATGGTATGCTTCTTATCATTTGAATTTGGAATGCAATAAGCCTAAAGACGTTTGAGATAAAGGATGATGTCTGTCAAGTATGACTTGGAAGTAAAAATTATAATGAAAGGAATTGATTCATAAGACTATAAAAACTGTAAATCTTTATAGTGAAAAGAAATTATTGTAACAAATACCAAAATATAAAGTCACAAAAAATGAAATTGAGACATATTAATCATGCTTTTTAGCAGAGTCACAGATTTGTGCAGGGAGAGTCATTCATTTGTGAGAATGGTTATGTTTGGAAAGAATCTTCTTACCTAAAGGTACAAATGGAAGGAGGGAGAAAGGAAGGGAGGGAGGGAATTAAAGAAGGAGAGAGGAAAGTAGGTAGGGAGGGAAGGAAATAAGGAAGGAAGATATAGGGAAGAAGAAAGAAAAGGATGGAGGGAGGGAGGGAGGGAGGGAGGGAGGGAGGGAGGGAGGGAGTAAACAAATGTGAGAGAGGGATACTTTAGTCCTGGTAAGGTCTGTACATGGTTTCAGGAACTGACTGGCTTGACTCTTCAGTTCATTTGCATAGTTGTATAAAAATGTCCTCTTGTTTTGATTACTGCAAAATATGCCATAGCAGGTTATTAGAGCTTGGGAAATGATGACAAATAATTCCTAATGCTGAAATATTGCAATGCATTGTGTTAACACTGCCTCAACTGTGCTATTATTATATTCATCATAAAAATTCAGAGTGAAATTCTCACCCCCTAATTGATTGCACAGGCCCTTTTACATTCTTGTTCAAATTACTACTCTTAAAGACTGAATTAATCTCCTGCTGCCTGCTGAGGACCCTCCCTGAGGATTGCAGCACACCATTATTCTAGGGCCCCCTTTCACAAATTTACTGGGTATTTAAGAGGTCAGTACTGTCCCTTGTGTATTCCATCAAATATACAGAAATAATGAGAATACAGAAACACACACAGCAGAGAAAACTCATGAAAGAACCTTATATTTCAACATGAAGAACTGATTATTGACAGATCTGTATCCAGGAATCCAGAACACAATAAAATGTGGATGTTGACATTAAGACCCATATGAAGCATTGTCTTAATGAAGAAGTTCTCCTGAATATTTCCTTCTGTCACTCACTTACTGGCAATGTTCTCACTATGTTCACTAATCTACGATCTAAAAAGTTGACATCATTTTCTTTAAATAGCTGAGTAATATAACATTGTGCAAACTTACCAAATTTTCCTTATCAATTTTTCAGTTGACAGACATCTAGGTTACTTCAGTTTCTAGATATTATGAATGAAGCTGCTATGAGTATAGTTGATCAAGTGCCCTTGTCATATGGTCAAGTATCTGTTGGTTTATACCCAGGAGTAGAACAATGAGGTCTGGAGGTAGAACTATTCCCAATTTTCTGAGAAATGACAAATTAAATTGGAAAATCAAGTTTTCACTCCCCCCGACAGCAATAGAGGAGTGTTTCCTTTGCTCCATATTCTACGCACCATGAGCTGCCACTTGAGTTTTGATCTCAGTCACTCAGAGTGGTATAAGATTGATTCTCAGAGATGTTTTGATTTGCATTTCACTGATAACTATGTATGGTTGTACTGGCTGTTTTTGTGTGTCAACTTGATACAGGCTGGAGTTATCACAGAGAAAGGAGCTTCAGTTAGGGAAGTGCCCCCATGAGATCCAGCTGTGAAGCATTTTCTCAATTAGTGAACAGGGGGGTAGGGCCCCTTGTGGGTGGTGCCATCTCTGGGCTGGAAATCTTGGGTTCTATAAGAGAGCAGGCTGAATAAGCCATGGGAAGCAAGCCAGTAAGGAACATCACTCCATGGTCTCTTCATCAGCTTCTGCTTCCTGACCTGCTTGAGTTCCAGTCCTGACTTCCTTTGTGATGAACAGCAATGTGGAAGTAAGCTAAAAAAAAAAACCCATTCCTCCTCAACTTGCTTCTTGGTCATGATGTTTGTGCAGGAATAGAAACCCCGACTAAGAAAATGGTGAACATTTTCAACGAGATTCTCAGTCATTAGTGACTCCTATCAAGAATTTTGGTTTAGATCTCTATCCAATTTTTTAAATTGGTTTGTTGATAATGTCTTCTTTCTTGAGTTCTTAATATTTTGAATGTCAGTCCTCTGTTGGGTGAGGAGTTGATGAAGTTTTCCCCAATTCTGTAGGTAACTCCCAGGAATATATGAGGGTAACCCTGACTGAGACTCCTAGTAATGAGAACATAAATATGGAACTTGAAACAGCCATGTCCTACTACCAGGCAAGACTTCCAGTGGGGGGATTGAGACACCAAGCCAACCACAAAACCCATGTCCCATAATTTGTCATGCCTACAAGATATACAGGTATAATGAAGGAGTGGAAAGTGAGAGAATGCCCAAATAATGACTGACACAGCTTGAGACACATGCCATAAGAGGGATCCCCCTAATGACACTATGGAATAAATTCTGTTATACTTGCAGACTATAGCCTAGCATAGCAGTCATAAAGGAAGCTTCAAAATGCAATTGGTGGAAAATTTTCAGCGATCCACAGCCAAACATTAGGTGAGGATTATGAATCCTATGGAAAGGAAAGAGGAAGAATTTAGGAACAAGGGAGTCAAAGACACACAAAAATCTACAAAATCAACTAACCTGGTCCCTCCTGAACTCACAAAGCCTGTACTGCCAACTAAAGGGCAAGCATGGGACAGATCTAGATCCTCTGAATATATGGAACAGTTGTACAGCTTGCTCCTTATGGGGGACTTCTAACAGCAGAAGCAAGGGCTGTCTCTGACTCTGTTGCCTGCCTTCAGATTACTTTTCCCTAACTGGACTGTCTCATTTATATTAAATATGAGATTTACCCAGTCTTACTGAAGCTTGAGATGTCAAAGTTGGTTGGTATTTGTGGAAGTCCTTCCCTTTTCAAAGGACAAAGAAAATAGGAGAATAGAGGGAAGAGAGATAAGAAAATGAACCAGGGATTAGAGAAGGGAGAAGCACATGATAGCATAATGAAAACAAAATAAACAACAATAAAAAATTACCTGAAATCACATCAATCTATCATTTCTGTACTCCACCAAGGGACAAGTCATCCTTATCAATCAGACAGGACAACATAAGCAGAAACTAAATATAAAAAATTTTCAGGACAAATGGTGAGGGATTTTGTTCTCTTTCAGTATAATAATTATAAGTACATGGAATAAAAAGTCTCAGCAATTATGATATATAAACTAGATATTTGTTTCTGATAAATGTATAAATTATTTTCCTCAGATTGGAAAAATGACAGGCTAGAAACAGCATTGTACATATATTCATGAACAATTTATGAAATTTTCTAAATATCAATTGTAAATTAATTGTAGTTGATTTCTATTCAAACCAATAAAACTAAGCTCAAAATAATGCATTTGTTATTTATGAAACAGTTGGACAATGGATTACTGAATTTTAAGTAGTATTTTTATGGATATTTAGAAATTACTTATTTATTTTTTAGGATAATTTTTTAAGTTATATGCATAATATACTCTTTTTATAAAAATCAAAAGAAAAGTTATTTAAAAGTCACTAGTTTACCATTATATGTAGATATTGAATTTTCATTAAATATATTATCCATATTAAAGGACATCTAGCTTTATTCCATTTCTTTTTTATTAGATATTGTCTTTATTTACATGCATATTTTTATTAGATATTTTCTTTATTTACATGTCATATGATTTTCCTTTCCCAGTTTTCCCTCCAAAAAGAAAAATAAATAAACAACAAACAACAAGAACAAACTCCTGTTGCTTCCCCCATCCCCCTGCTTGCTAACCCACCCTCTCCCAATTTTTGGCTCTGGCATTCCCCTACACTGGGGCACAGAACCTTCACAGGGCCAAGGGTCTCTCCTCCCATTGATGATCAACTTTGAAATCCTCTACTATACACATGTTGCCAGAGCAATCAGTTCAACCAAGTTCAACCATGTGTACTCCTTGGTTGGTGGTTGAGTCCCTGGGAGCTCTGAGGGTACCAGTTGGTTCATATTGTGGTTCATCCTAAGAGGCTGCAAACCCTTCAGCTTCTTTGGTCCTTTCTCAAAGTCCTTCATTGGGGACCATGTACTCAGTTCAATGGATGGCTGTGGGCCTCTACTTCTGTATTAGTCAGGTACTGTCAGAGTCTCTCAGGAGACAGCTATATCAGGCTGGATTGTCCTTCCTTCAGTCTCTGCAATTTCTTCCATGGGTATTTTGTTCCCCCTTTTAAGAAGGAATGAAATGTCCACATTTTGGTCTTCCTTCTTGAGTTTCTTGTGGTTTGTGGGTTGTTCTTCCTGTATTCTGAACTTCTGGGCTAGTAACCGCTTATCAGAGAGTGCATACCATGTGAGTTCTTTTGTGATTGGGTTACCTCACTCAGGATGATATTCTCCAGATCCATCCATTTCCCTAAGAATTTCATAAATTCATTGTTTTTAATAGCTGAGTAGTACTCCATTGTGTAGATGTACCACAATTTCTGTATCCACTCCTCTGTTGAGGGACATCTGGGTTGTTTCCAGGTTCTGGCTATTATAAATAAGGCTGCTATGAACATGGTGGAGCATGTGTCCTTATTACATGTTGGAGCAACTTCTGGGAATATGCCCAGGAGTGGTATACCTGAGTCCTCTGGTAGAACTATGTCCAATTTCTGGAGGAACTGTCAAAGTGGTTGTACAAGCTTGCAATCCCACCAGCAATGAAGTAATGTTCCTCTTTCTCCACAACCTCTCCAGCATCTGTTGTCACCTGAGTTTTTTATCCTAGTCAATCTGACTGGTGAGAGGTGGAATCTCAGAGTTGTTTTAATTTGCATTTCCCTGATGACTGAGGATGTTGAACATTTCTTTAGGTGCTTCTCAGCTATTTGGTATTCATCAGAATCTTTAGCTCTGTACCCCATTTTTAATAGGGTTATTTTGTTCTCTGGAGTCTAACTTCTTGAGTTCTTTTTATATGTATTGGATATTAGCCCTCTATCAGATATCGGATTGGTAAAGATGTTTTCCCAATCTTTTGGTTGCCATTTTGTCCTGTTGACAGTGTCTTTTGCCTTACAGAAGCTTTACAACTTTATGAGGTGCCATTTGTCAGTTCTTGATCTTAGAGCATAAGCTATTGGAGTTTTATTCTGGAAATTTTCCCCCGTGCCTATGTGCTCAAGTTTCTTCCCCACTTTCTTTTCTATTAGTTTCTGTGTTTCTGGTTTGATGTGGAGATCCCTGATCCACTTGGACTTGAGCTTTGTACAATGAGATAGGAATGGATCTATTTGCATTTTTCTACATGCTAACTGCCAGTTGAACCAGCACCATCTGTTGAAAATGCTGTCTTTTTTCCACTAGATTTTTTTAGCTCCTTTGTCAAAGATTAAGTGACCATAGGTGTGTGAGTTCATTTCTGGGTCTTCAATTCCGTTTCATTGATCTACCTGCCTGTCACTGTACCAATACCATGCAGTTTTTATCACAATTGCTCTGTAGTACAGCTTAAGGTCCTGTATTGTGTTTCCACCAGAGGTTCCTTTATTATTGAGAAGAGTTTTGGCTATCTTGTTTTTTTTTTGTTTTTTTTTTTTTTGTTCCAGATGAATTTGCAAATTGCTCTTTCTAAATCTGTGAAGAATTGAGTTGGAATTTTGATGGGGATTATACTGAATCTGTAGATTGCTTTCAGTAAGATGGCCATTTTTACTATATTAATCCTGTCAATCCACGAGCCTTGGGAGATCTTTCCATCTTGTGAGATCTTCTTGAATTCCCTTCTTCAGAAACTTGAAGTTCTTGTCAAACATATCTTTTACTTGCTTAGTTAGAGTTATATTTTATGTTATTTGTAACTAATGTGAAGGGTGTTGTTTCCCTAATTTCTTTTTCTGCCTGTTTGTCCTTTGTGTAGAGGAAGGCCTCTGATTTGCTTGAGTTAATATTATATCTAGCTACTTTGCTGAAGTTGTTTATCAGGTTTAGGAGCTCTCTTGTAAAGTTTTTGGGGTCACTTATGTATACTATCATATCATCAGCAAATAGTGATAATTTGACTTCTTCCTTTCCAATTTGTATCTCTTTGATCATCTTCTATTTTTTAATTGCTCTGGCTAGGACTTCAAGTACAATATTGAATAGGTAGGGAGAGAGTGGGCAGCCTTGTCTAGTCCCTGGTTTTAGTGGGATTGCTTCAAGTTTCTCTCCATTTACTTTGATGCTTGCTACTGGTTTGCTGTATATTGCTTTTACTATGTTTAGATATGGGCCTTGAATTTCTGAGCTTTCCAAGGCTTTTATCATAAAGGGGTGTTGCATTTTGTCAAATGCTTTCTCAACATCTAATGAGATGATCATATGTTTTTTTTCTTTGAGTTTGTTTATATAGTGTATTATGTTGATGGATTTCTGTATATTAAATCATCCCTGCATCCCTGGGATGAAGCCTACTTGATCACGATGAATGATCATTTAGTTGTGTTCTTGGATAGTTTAATTGAGAATTTTTGCATTGATATTCATAAGGAAAATTGGTTTGAGGTTTTCTTTCTTTGTTAGTTTTTTGTGTGGTTTAGATATAATATCAATTGTGGCTTCATAGAATGAATTTGGTAAAGTACCTTCTGTTTCTATTTTGTGGAATAGTTTGAGGAGTATTGGAATTAGGTCTTCTTTGAAGGTCTGATAAAACTCTGCACTAAAACTATCTGGTCCTGGAATTTTTTTTTTTGGTTGGGAGACTATTAATGACTGTTTTTATTTCATTAGCAGATATGTGACTGTTTAAATCATTTATCTGATCTTGATTTAACTTTGTTACCTTGTATCTGTCTAGAAAATTGTCCATTTCATCCAGGTTTTCCAGTTTTGTTGAGTATAGGCTTTTGTAGTAGGATCTCATGATATTTTGGTTTTCCTCAATTTCTGTTATTATGTCTTTCTTTTCATTTCTGATCTTGTTAATTAAGATACTGTCTCTTTGCCCTCTAGTTAGTCTGGCTAAGGGTTTATCGTTTATCTATTTTTATTGTGCTCCTGGTTTGGTTGATTCCTTGTATAGTTCTTTTTGTGTCCATTTTGTTGATTTCAGCCCTGAGTTTGATTATTTCCTGCTTTCCACTCTTCTTGGGTGAATTTACTTCTTTTTTGTTCTAAAGCTTCCAGTTGTGCTGTAAAATTGCTGGTGTATGCTTTCTCTAGGTTTTTTGTTTTGTTTTGTTTTTTTCATTTTTTGTTTTTTAGGTTTTTTTTGTTTGTTTTCGGAGGAACTTAAAGCTATGAGTTGTCCTCCTAGGACTGCTTTGTGCCCCCTACGTTTGTGTATGTTGTGGCTTCATTTTCATTAAACTCTAGAAAGTCTTTCTTTCTTTCTTTCCTTTTCTTTCTTTCTTTCTTTCTTTCTTTCTTTCTTTCTTTCTTTCTTTCTTTCTTTCTTTCTTGCCTTCTTTTTTCCTTGACCAAGTTATCATTGAGTAGAGTATTGTTAAGCTTCCACATGTATGTGGGCATTCTATTGTTTATGTTGTTATTGAGAAGCAGCCTTAGTCCATGGTTGTCTGATAGGATGCAAGGAATTATTTCATTCTTCTTGTTTCTCTTCAGGCCTGACTTGTATGGTCAGTTTTGGAGAAGGTACCATGAGGCGTTGAGAAGAAGCTATATCCTCTTGTTTTAGGATAAAATGTTCTATAGATAACTGTTAAATCCATGTTTTTCATAACTTCTGTTAGTTTCAGTGTATCTTTTTTTAATTTAGTGGAGTATAGGCTTTTGAAATGAGATCTAACGATACTTTGAATTTTCTCAGTGTCATTAGTTGTCTCCCTTCTCATTACTCATTTGTTAATTTGTATGCTGTTTCTCTGTCTTTTGATTAGCTTGGAAATGTGTTTTCTATCTTTTTTATTTTCTCAAAGTACTACCTTTTAGTTTTTTTGATTCTTTATATTGTTTTCTTTGATTTTTACTGATTGATTTCAGCCCTGATTTTGATACTTTCCTACCTTTAACTCCTCTTTGTTGTGCTTGCTTCTTTCTTCTCTAGATCTTTCATGTGTAATTTTAAATTGTTGGTATAAGAACTTTCTAATTTCATTATGGAGGCACTTAGTTCTATGAATTTTCCTCTTGTACTCCTTTCACTTTTGCTCATAAATTTTGGTATGTGATGACATCAGTTTCATTGAATACTTTTAATTTATGTCTTTATACCTCCCCTTACTCAGATCATTGGATAGAGAACTGTTCAATTACCATGTGTGTATAGGCTTTCAGGTGTTTCTGTTGTTGTTGAAGTACAGCTTTAATCCATGGTGATCTGATAAGATGCAAGTCACTCTTTCAATTTTTGGTATCTGTTGAGGCTTACTTTGTGACTACCTATATGTTTAGTTTTGGAGAAGGATCCATGAGGCACTGAGAAAAAGTTACATTCTTTTTTGTGTGGGTAAATTACTTTATAGATATCAGTTAGGTCCACTTGATTCATAATGTCTGCTACTTTCATTTTTTTCTCTGTTAAGTTTTTGTCTGGATATCCTGTCAATTTGTGAGAGTGGGGAGTTTAAGCCTCCCATTATTGATGTGTGAGGGTGGATGTACAA
>NW_022196903.1:125819643-125828928 GCF_008632895.1 Mastomys coucha
AGAATTGAGATATCATCTTGATAGATTCTCCCTTTGACAAATATGAGCTGCTGTTGCAGCCTGCAGCTAAATATGAGTGTGTTTTCTGGAAGAGAAGTAGGAACCTAAAAAAATAAAAGGAACTGGATGGCGAGAGGGGATAAAAATAGGACAGAGCCATTGTTATGCTTTCAGTCCGCCATGTATATTCAACTGTGTAACATGCATGCAGGCAGAAACCCCAGGCTGTCAGCATTTTACAACCCAATCAGTATCTTCATCTTGGTCTCTGGAGGCAGGAGTTCCTGCATAACTGAACTTGGAGAGAGGCATGGCTATTGGCTGGAGCTTGGAGAGAGGTGTGGCTACTTGTGGTAATGAAAGGTCTCAGAGAACCAACTCTTAGCTGGGGGGAGGGTCACAGTTCCTCCTTATTTATTTATTTAAAGTAGCTGGACTGGGACATACTTATGCACCATAGTCCTGCCTGGGAATTTTATGGTGGCTTAGCGACCTACCTGTCTTAGCTGTTGATCTTCTGGTCTTTTCCCTTACCCATCTTTGGAAATCACATGCAACTAGTTTGTGTGTTTTTACACAAACCGGGAATTTTCAGTGTTTATGTTTAATAAACACAGCCTCTTGCCACATGACCCTGTCTTAGGTTGGTGAAAGCTATAGATCCAAGAACACATCATTGGCCACAGGCCCTCACAGCACACCTTATTCTCATACAGACCAAAGCCACAACATGCCTATAATGCCTTTTCTTCATCACGATGAATAACTGCCAGGGAGAATCTCTTCTGGAGTCTAACGTGGAGTAGGGCCTGCATGTCTATAATAAACCTGCTTGAGACAGAAGCTCAAAAGTTTACAAGTAGCAAATTTAACATTATCTTGAGGATGTCCCAGGCACTTCAGTTGCAAATTAGCAAGGTTCAGGCCCAAGGGTTGGCCTCCAGGTGTAGGGGAAGCCGGTGTTAAGTCTCAGAAAAGGTGGAGGCTATTTCATCCAAGTGAACTTTGTTGGCTAATAAAAATTTCTACCCATTATTTTAATTGAAAACATGTTTTTTAAAAAGACTGGATCTGTATCCACTTGACAAACCAATGTTTCAGGCAGCCATCTTGCTCCGACACAAATGGAGCCTCTTCCCCAGATTAAAACGGGGTCAGGACCACACCAGATGTTAGTAAGTAGATCTCACCATTTTACCATGGCATAAGAACTGAAAATGTGTAGATGCCAATGGAGATCCGCAGTAGATTGACCTTTAGCATCAATCTGAAAAAAGATTTTTAAAACAAGCAAAAAGCTAAATATGCTTTTGGAGATAACTGTGGAGTGGAGGGCATGATTCTTCCTCCTTTTATTATTAAAAAATCAAAATTTTAAAGTGTGAGTACACATTGAGTAATTTATTGTTTCTGGGAATTATAAATTATCCAAGTAATATGGGTAACATTAATTGTTGACAAAATATCTTAACTGTTTGACTGTAATAGTCAATATCATTATCTGTTTTAATCTGATTAGGAACATTAAATATAGAAATATAATGTAGACAATAACCAATTAATATTTTGTTGCTTTTCACATTAAGGAAACTGTAACTTGAAAGCCTGAAAAGGAATTAATAGTCACACGTATATATTTTACTTTCAATTTTTAAGTCAGTATCATACTTTAAAAATGTCAAATTATTTTCAGAGATTGTAAGCTCTGATATATTTATGTACATACACAATATACAGTTTAAGGTTTAATTTTAGTACTTGATAAATAAATAGTGACTACAGCACACAGTTTACTTATTATTGCTGAAGTAGGGGAAAATAATGAGATTAAACATGTGACTTACATATAATTTTCTCCCACAGAAGGGCTATATATATATATATATGTATATATATATATATATATATACATATATGTGTATATATATATAAATACAGGATATAAACATAAATTTATAGGAAATATAAAAGTATGTATTTAAGTAAATCTTAACAATTTGTCTATTGTATAAATATCAATTTTGTCTAAACATTTTTAATATGTAATTGGCTGAATATCAATTAATATTTTGCAATTACCAATTTAATTGTTGTTTGAAGCAAGAAATAAACATCTCATCAGGTTTTTAAGAGATGTTTTCTAAAATATATTTATGGTTTTATTATATAATTTTTATTAACATCACCACAACTTCATAATAAGATATTAAAACTTTACTTTGAATATGAGAAAAATGAGTTTCTATTAATGTTTTTTTTTTGCCAGAGAGTTGTTGTGGGCATATTCAAAAACCTAAACATTTGATTATGATAGATAGCAATTGTTTATAGATGCTTTCTTTAATTTCTGTAACAAGCTCTGAGTGTCTCAAGGCACTCGAGTGTCTTGTAGTGAGCATAAGATAAGGCCTTAGTCAAAAGTAATTTGAAATACGTAACTCATCTTTTCTTACTTAATACAACCTTTTTGACATAACTGAGGCTTAAATATTGAAAAAGATATTGCCTCTAAAACTTTTTCTAGAGCAATACTCATTTGTAATAGCTCATGTATAAAAGCAAAGGTATTGAAATTCTCTATTAGAGGAATTAGATAATAATCAATGTAAACTGAAAAATTTTAAATCTTAGCCTCTTGCACTGAAGCAGAGACAAAAAAATTATAAAAGCAAATTTTTCTAATGGATTGCTTTTTTTAAAAAAGATTTTAAAGTATCACTTTTTTTTCATCATTTTTTTTCCTTAAATAAATACACCATTAAAGCTGTTTTCTTTTCAAGGAGGGTTTATCCCTCTACTTTGGAGTTTCTCATATTATTTTAGATTCTATGCCCTAGTTGGGTACATTACTAGGGTTAGGTCTTGTTTTTCCTCCCATCCCAATGTCCCTCAGATTCAAAATATATTTACAAATTCCTTGGTCATATGAGTGCATGTTAGAAGCTACCGCAGGAGAAGCTAATAACTAGTAGGTGATGTTCCAGAAATGATATGGCTTTAGATTACTATCTGTGGCAAAACCCTAGTAGGCAATGCTTAGGAGTAATCATTACAGGAAATATTTCTGCTAATAATATGCTTTTCCTGTTATTAGTAAATAAATACAATCTCTAGATAATATAAGTACACCCATTTTAAACAGATCTATACAGAGTTATGAAGATGTACTGTCTTGTAGTAACACTATATAGAAAAATAAATTACTTCCCGATTCTTTATGATGAACTTATAAGAATTTCTAAAATTTTATCAGTATTTATTAAGCTCTTTTATAATTGGACTGCTGTTAATTACCTTTCTAATAGTCAAAAGTTGGAGAATTCTGCCATTCTCCCATGTGTCACCAGTTAATTGATTCCAGATAGTAACCAGACTTTCTACTCTTCCAAACACATTCCTTCAAAGAGGTTGTAAAACCAATTAACAAAGGTCATAAAAAGAGAGCTAATGATTTATTATAGGTTATAGGACATACGATAAAATATTGACTGGGTTTATCTATACAAAACTTCACTAATTACTTAGTCATGGTTTTTCTAATGAACCTGTGGAGATGTGACAGGTGATGATTACTCAGATAATTATTCCTAATATATATGCATGTAACCATTCAATGTTGCAAACTTCTATATTAATTTATGATTTGTATTTTTTATGTGAACTTGTGATGAACTTTTTAACATGTGATCATGTATTCTGAAAAATGTATAAGTGCTGAGGACAAAGAGAAGAGTCAGAACTGAACTGAGAACTATTTAGACATAAGACTTTTCAGACAGAACTAAACTCAAAAAAGAACTTAGAAGTATTGGCATAGCATTGTGAGGAAAGGCATTGAGAGTAGGAGCATTATTGTGACATCAGAGCAGGAAGAGACTGCAGGAATAGAAAAGAAATCAGAGTGTAATAACTTGGAAACTATAGGTAACAAAAAAAACCAAAAAACAAAAAAAGACCTAAAAGAGTAATGTGTATAATGCAGAAGGAAAAAGGAAAAAAGAATCTTCAGAGAAAATAGAAGGAGCAGGCAGTCTTCTCCTTACCATGGGACAAAACAGGTCTTAATAACAAGGCATCCTTAGTCTTATTAAAGAAATGAAGCATACTTTTTGCAGACTTTAATTCATCCAGCATTAAAAAAGGTAGAAGATTTTTTTTTTTGGTTTGCAATAAAGATTGGAGCTCAATTTTCATACAGAATGAGTGAGTTCTTTCTGCATTGATGCTTGCTCTTTTGTTCCAAATGCTTATGTAAGTATATGTGTGTGCATGTGCATGTGTGTGTTTGTGTACATGTGCATGTGTGTGTGCATGTATGTGTTAGTATGAATGCCTGCAAGTTAAGCATAATTGGTATGAATGGATATGTGTGTGTGTATGTGTGTGTGTGTGTGTGTGTGTGTGTGTATGTGTAAATCTGTATATAAATTTATATGTTTATGCATATTTGCTTTTATAAAAGATTTTTCCTTCTCTGAGCATTATTTTCTTCTCCCCGTTCAAAAGAAGTTTATTGCTCCAATATTTCCCCTAGCCAGACAATGAAGAGGCATCTGGACAAAAGGGAAAAGGTTTTAGCAATCAAACCTTTAATCTACTGCTGTTTTAGGATTAGGTGCTAAGTGCAAAAGACTATAGTTTCTGGCCTCAGAAGAACACAGAGGGCAGGTCCGTTACAGCAGCAAGGTAACTTAGAATTAGATATGTAAACTTTTTATCATTATACAGCAACCCTAAATATTTTGTAAGAAAAAATCTTACCCTTCACTGATGTTCTTCCTACTTGCCTTCCCCAAGAAGAACGAACAAGAAAGTAGACCTAGCCAGGCAGACAGGCTCTCCTTGGACTATATCATAACTTAATAAACCTCATTTATTTTATCCCAAAAATCATTCTGCCTCTCAGATGTCCCACCTGCTTTTCTATTTTTTTCCTATAGACCATCGGTTTTTAATTGACAGATGATGCATCCATACAATACAGAAAGTATTTTCTCTATAATGTACAAATGTGTATAACAATAAGAATATTAAAAGATGTCATGAATTTGAGAAGAAATAGAAGAGGAAACCAAGAGTGATAGGGATAAAAGGAAGGGATAGAAATTATGCAAATATTGTACTCATATAAGAAAAACAGAAAAGTTTAAAAACATATATTTTCCATGTACTAAGCAGGGGGTTGGAATAAAATCTCATTCATTATTGGAATGTCAGTGTAGCTGACAAGGTATGATCAGACTTGGTGATGTTTATGTGTGTCTTGTGGTAGGTGAAGTGCATAGATAGGAGCATTTGTGTCACTAGAGTTGATAAAATTCAAAGGCATAGGAACAGAGTATATATGATGATGACTGTAGCAAGATCTCAGGAATCATAATGTGCATGGTCTTTTTTTTTTTCGAGACATACAACTATGGTTTTGTTTATTTGGGTATAACTACTATCCAGGATTATAACGTGTTGGGATATTACATGAACAACATCAGTGGTCTCAGGCACACAAGGCATTACCCAGGAAAAAAAGATTTCCTTCAAGAGAGACATGTCTTGTTGATAAAGATTACACGATATAAAAACTTCCCATTCTGATTAAGATATTAAAGATTGGTAAAATAAAAGTGGCCAAAAACACTTCAAAGGAATTTATCTATGAATATATATTTTCGAGAATTCACATGTGTTTCATGTTGTGAGAGTTCTTGAGTAATTCCTGCCTCCTCCAGCATGTTCCATGAGGCTGAGTCTGTATGTTCTTTCTATTAAGAAGTAGTTTTACACAATGTTTCCAAAGGGGACAATCCCACATGTGCTTACTCTATTCTACACAGCTTTTGAATAGGAATTGTGTCTGTGGTCTATGCACAGTTTTATAGCCTCCATTTATGAAGCTGTCTGATTTTCAATACAGAGGATTTTCTGGCAAATCTTGATTTTCGTTATTGTCCATTTTCCTTGTGAAAGTGGTTTGTTGATATTCTCTCCTGAATTATTTTAATTTCCCACATATATCTCATTTAGTAGCCTTCTAATACAATTACCAATATACATTCCCCACCATGTTTATATTCTTAATTTGGAACTCATTGTATTCTGTGTGCAGTGCTTCTTTGAGGACAGTCTGGTGATTCTTTCTCTCCTGTTATTTGCTTTATTAAACCTAACCACTGCATGTTCATACTTTTCTCAGATAATTCAAATTAGTGAGTTTTTACCTCTATCATTCTATGCTCCATGAAGAACTTCAAGTGGGGAAGTTAGAGAGAAACATCAGAGGAAAGAAACAGGCTGAATGTCTTGTACTGTGTGCTTCTGGAAGCTGAAGTCCTGCTGGAAGCCAGCCTTGGCCTTGGCTCTGTGTCCTCCAAGACAAGAATAGATTCTGTCAAATGTCACTTAGTTCAGATCACGTTCCTGACCTTTTTCAATGTCAACAATAAGTGTAGATGCAATGTATCAGAAAGAAAAATATCATCCCTGATCTCAATGGACATAGAGAAATATGAAATCACTGACAAACAAATGCATTATTAAGGAAGGTAGATCTCTATGAACAGGTATCAATTTGAAGTCATCAATCATAAACACTATAACCAAACAAAACAAATAAATAAAACCAACACAATCTATAATTTATCCATCTGAAGACAAGTAAATGAATTTCATTTAGAAACATGAGATAAAACATAAATTACAATGAAGGGATTAAATGTAAAATTAAATATTGTACCATGGAAAGGCACTGGCAACTTAATCTGTCTTTTCAATATTTGAAAATATCATATAAAAGTTGAGTGTTCAGCCTAAGAAGAAACCCAGAAACCCTTGTGAATGTTATCTATGAAACATGCTTACTATTACCCAAAATCCAAAAAAATAAAAAAAATTAAAAAAAATAGCTAACAGCTCTGATTCACAAACTCAGTGTGTTCTTATTTGCACATAGGAAACAGTGGATTTAATACAAAAGTATGAATTTTCCTATGTCTTAGTCAGATTTCAGTCTACTTCATGAAGGCAAGGAAGCAAGACAGCATCCAGGCATGAATGGCACTGGGGAAGCTGATAGTTCTATATCTTATTCCGAAGGCAGAGAAGATAAAGCTGGCTCCCATGTGAGTAAGAGGGTCTGAAAGCCCTCCCTAGAGTGACAGCTTTATTCAACAAGGAAATACCAACTCCAATGAACCCATAGCTCCTAATAGTGCCTTTCCTTGGGCTGAGCATATTCAAATCACTACATTCCACTCCCTGGACACCATAGGCTTCTTCAAACACAGGAGATTTAGAGAGTCAGTATGTAAAAATAGCACAGTGTGAAGTAAAATTAGTGCAATTTCAAAAGTCATTAGAAGTAGATATTGTACAATTTATATATACTTTCAGCTTGTTTGTGACAGTGTTTTGCTGTGTACAACATAAGGGTTTTGAAATCTTGCTTCTCCTATCTTAGCCTCTCTATTAGGAGTATTGTTTATTTCATGTTTTTATACTATACATGGTTTTCAGAACAGCTTATATATTTCAAAAGTATTTATATAACCATAAGAAACAGACTATTATCTAGGGAGGTGGCTTGTAAGAGAACAACAAAGTGAGACTGAATGCTTTGCTTGACGTTTATAACTCTTGTATCAAGTTTGAAGAAGAGGACTTTATAAGTTACTCTTTCTCTGAGATGAATGCTTTTCCAAATTATCACAGCTAATGAACCAAATTCTTACCTTCACCTAATGTCTGTGCCACCCTCCAAGCAGAACCATTGTTCATTGAAACAGTTGGTGAATGACTTTTTGGATAGACCATTTTAATACATACACCATTTCTTAAATGAATGTAACCTGTTCTCTGAGGGCTGAGAATAAGGTTACTCACTCAAGTCAAATAACTTTGACCACAGCAGGAAGTCTGTATCCAAAAATCATGTCTACAATTCATTTCTTGGTGCAGCAGAACTATCAACACTCAGCTTAGCTACGATGGAGGTAAAATCCTTTGGTGATGTAAGGGTTATTGAAGTACAGCCTTATTACAATGAACTCCAGTGTTTAAAAAATTGTTCTTATTTTGGGCTTGTACCACAGTAATAGCCAAGATTTTAAACTCTACTAAATACAAAACAAACAAAAAGCCTTTATATATTTATGCTCATTTAGGAAAATACTAGTAGTGTTGTATTATTTTGAAATATACAGTTAATATGTTTGAAGTTATTTAAAATTTATATTGAGAAAAATGAATTTTCACTATTGCTGTAGATGAGCATCTGAATAAGACTGTTAAATTGATTGTTGTTTTATATCAAACAACTTTTATAATACTTATTTTTATTGTTATAATATTTTATAAATTTTAAGGAATATGACAAAAAAGATTGTAGTTATTGAAGGGGGGTCTCTGGGAGGAGTTAGGGTACAAAAGGGAAACAAGAATGTGATTTAATTCTATTTACTTAAAATATGTTTTTAAATGTTACCAAATTCAGATAAATTGAAATCATGTAACTTTTCTTATAATGCAATAAAAGTTAAAAGGAAAAGAAAAGATGAAAGGCTAGAAGAGAAGGTACACATATATACATATCTGCTTTATGGAGATTCCTAAGTACTAATTTTTAAATAAATGAAATTAACAAGCCTCCAGCACCATTGAAAGTTTAAGAGTTAATTTTGTAATCAGCCACTTGGCTGAATTTTTTTAACAGCTGTAGATGTTCTCTCATGATTTTTTTTTTTTTGGTCACTTATGTATACTATCATATCTTCTGCAAAAAGTGATATCTTAATTTCCTCCTTTCCAATTTGTATCCTTTTGATCTTTTGTTGACAAATTGTTCTGGCTATAACTTCAATACTTTATTGAATAGATAAGAGGAGAGTGGGAACCTTTGTCCTGTCCTGATTTTAGTGGGATTGTTTCAGGTTTCTCCCCATTTAGTTTGATGTTGGCTATTGGCTTGCTGTATATTGCTTTCATTATATTTAGGTATGGACCTTGAGTTACTATTCTCTTCAATGCTTTTAGCATGAAGGGATGTTATATTTTCACCAAGGCATTTTCAGCATCTAATGAGATATTCATGTTTTTTTTCTTTGTGTTTGTTTATATAGTAGATTATGTTGATGAATTTCCATATATTGAACCATCCCTGCATCCCTAGGATGAAACCTACTTGATCATGGTGAATAATCTTTCTAATGTGTTCTTGGATTCGGTTTGCAAGAATTTTATTGAGTATTTTTGCATCAATATTCATGAGTCTGGAGTTCTCTTTTCTGTTTTTTT
>NW_022196903.1:125828938-125832839 GCF_008632895.1 Mastomys coucha
AGGTAGTGTTTCTTCTGTTTCTATTTTATGAAATACTTTGTATTATGTCTTCTTTGAAGGTCTGTTAGAATTCTACACTAAAACCATCTGGTTCTGGGGATTTGTTTTTAGTTGGGAGACTTTTAATGACTGCTTCTATTTTCTTAGGGTGTAGTGGACTGTTTAGATAGTTTATCTGATGCTGATTTAACTTTGATTCTTGGTATTTGTCTAGAAAATCATCCATTTCATCCGTATTTTCCATTTTTGTTGAGTATAGTCTTTTGTAGTAGGATCTGATAATTTTTTGATTTACTCGAGTTTCTGTTATAATCTCTTACTTTTCATTTCTGATTTTGTTAATTTGGATAATGCCTCTGTGAAAAGGTGGCTAGTTCAGATATGACAGAAGATCTAGGAGAAATACAGAGGGTCAGGAATTTGAAAGGAGGTATGTAGCAATAGGGAAGGGGGATCATAGTGTAGTCACTAGAAAGTCCAAGATCACAGAAACTGAAGAGGTTTCCAGGACCCACCAGGGAGGACATTAGGCAACATACCCAATAAAGGGGAGATAGAACCTCTAGAGACCATATCCAGTGGATAGGTATGGCCTCCATTTGAGGGATGGTTCCACCCACTCACCTTAAAAATATTAATCCAGAATTCCTCTGTCAAAATAAAATGCAGGGACAAAGAGCAGAGCAGAGACTGAAGGAAAAGCCATCCACAGACTGACCCACCTATGGATCCATCCCATCTTCTGATACCAAACCCATACATAATTGATAATTCCTAGAAGTGCTTACTGACAGAAGTCTGGTATAGCTCTCCCCTGAGAGGCTCTGCCTGAGCTGGACCAACACAACCAAACATTGGACTAAGCTCAGCATATATAGAAGAGGATGGCCTCATGGAACGTCAATGAGAGGAGAGGCTTTTGGTCTCAAGAAGGCTTGATGCCCCAGTATAGGAGAATGGTAGGGCAAGGAAGTAAGAGTGGGTGGGTTAGTGAGCAGGGAGATGGGGCATGGGATGGTGGAGAGTTTCAGAGGGGATAGAATTTGCAATGTAAAAAAGGAAACATCTAATGAAAAAATAGCATTTAATCTTTTCTTAATCAGGATGTATTTCTTATCATTTGAAGTTTAAACAGGAGCTTAAAAAATGCATAGATACAGGGTAATGCCCAGTGTGACATATAACCAGAAATTATAGTGAAAGGGAAGGGTGATTAATAACGTATGAAAATGTAAATCTTTATAAGAAAAAGAAATGACTCCAATAAACACCAAAATGTAAAGTTGACAAAACAAGAGACTGGAAACAAAAATATACAGTCTTGGTATATTTTACACCAGGGTCACTGATTTGTGGTCTGAGTGTCATTAATTTCTGACAATAGCTCTCTTGAGTAGGACGAAGGAAGAGAGAGAGAGATGGAGGTAAGAAGGTGGAGAGAGGTAGTTGAAGGGAAGGGGTTGGAAGGAGGAGATTGGAGGGAGGGAGGGAGATTGAGGAGGAAAAATAACATGCCAAATATAGTGTTATATACTTGCACCATGTATAGGACATGACAGCTGAACCAAGGTAGAGAAGTGATACCCTGACTCCAAGTAAAACAAAACAAAACAAAACAAAACAAAATGGAGAGAGGGACACATTAGTCCTGATAATGTCTGGAAGGAGTAAGAGAAACTGTTTGCTTTAGTCTTCCTGTTCATTTGTGTAGTTGGGTAAAAGTGTTCTTCTGTTCTGAAAACTCTAAGTTGTACCATCACAGGGTACTAAAAATTTGAAAATGATGGCAAGTGATCCCTAATGCTATGATATTGCAATTTATTGCATTAGCACTGTCTCAAGTGTGGATATTATTTGTTTTCATAGTCAAATTTCCATGTGAAATTCCCATCCTTAAATAATTGCACAGGCCCTTGGACATTTATGTTCAAAATTCTGCTCAACAGGGCTTAATTTGCTAGGTATATATTGAAGGCCTGTCCTCTACTGGCTACATACTGTTATGAAGGGGCCTCATTCTCTAAAAGTGCTGTCTTTTCAAGGAATCAGTCCATGTGCCTTATGTTTTCCATTTATTAAAAATGTCGGAACAAATATAAAACACAAAGCCAATAACCCCTCAAAAGAAAAGACATATGAAATAACCATATTTTCAACTTGAAATAAAAAGATTATGGGATTATTCAAGGATTGAGCATTAGGCACCATGTGCAGCAATGTCTGAAAGGAGAAGAGCTCCATAGGATGTTTTTCCTGATCATCACTGGATGAAAGTGCTGTCATGTTGCCCAGTGATATTGGATCTCAGACACTGATACATGTAGAGAAAAAGACCATCACTAAGAATATCATGGACTCTGGATGTAGCCCCGTGCTTACCTAGCATACATGGAACAGATCAATTCTCCAGCAAAACATAAGAAGAAAACAGGTGGCATTAAAATACTGGGGAAGTAAAGACAAAAGAATTAGAAAGTGTTCAATGCACAGGAAGAAAGTATGAATGAAAGCAGAAAACTTGTTTAGGGAGGGAGGGGCAGCGAAAGAGTACGGGCAAGACCACAGGAATACCTGATATACAGAAGGTAATGTGGAAACCTGGTGCAGTAGAAACTTCCTAGGACATATGAGGATTAACCTGCTGATGTCTTCATATAATGGATTGTATGAACTCTAAACTGCCTGTTTTCTCTAACAAAGCTAGGCTTCCATTGACAGGACTAGGATACAAACCAAGGCACCAAACCTTGAACCATAAAAACTGTCCTGCCTGCAAGATGCTCTGGGGAAATGTTGGTCCAGAGTTTGTGGGTGTAGCCAGCCAATGACTAGACCAAACCACTAGAAGTAGCTCATGGGTAACATTACCTTCATAGGCAGGACCCAAAAGATGAATACCTCAGAGTCCCAAGATATAACCAAACAGGAATGAAAAAAATGCTAATGAAATCTAATGATTTCTAGTGCTATATTTAGAAATCAGGGCTAGCTCATTCTTCATCAGAGTCTTCCTCCATCAGGTGATAAGATTAGATGCAAAGACCAAATATAGAAAGATTAGCTGGAGCTTGGGAATCACCCAGAAGAGGGGGAGGAAGGATTTTAGGAAGTAAAAGGGTCAAGGACACCATGATGACAAGGAACACAGAATCACATAAATGGAGCTCATAGAGGATCACAGACACTGAAACAGCTATCATGGAGCTGTCATGGGTATTAGGTAAGCCCTACAAGAATATTCTTTGTTTAGATTTGGATTTTGTGGGATTCATAACAGTGAGAGGGGATGTTTCTTTGACCCACTTGGGACTGCTCTTGGGAAACTTTTCCTCCTATGAGATTGCCTATTTCAGTCTTGATAAAAGTGTCTGTGACTAGACTTTTTTCATTATGTTGTGCTGTATTTGTTTGTAATCCCTGGCTGGCCTATTCTTTACTAGAGGAAAACAAAGAAGCAGAGGATCTTCAGGAAAGCAGAGCTGTGTGCACTTGGAAAAGTGAAGGATGAGAGCCTCTTATTAAAATGTATTATAAGAGAGAAATATAAAGAAAAATAGAGAAAGTAGTTGAAGTCTTCTACAATTATATAGAGTGCTTAAGGTCAGCCTGGGCTCCATAAAATCCTATCTCAAATACAACCAAGTAAAGTCACATCATCAAACAATTGCAAAAACAACAAAACAAAGAAATGTCAACCTATACCACACAGGATGTCAGGGGAGAATAAACTGTAGGAAAGAATACAAGACTGGTGGTCAGGGGTTTTATTATCCTTTAATTGAATTAATTGCAAATAAAGTCAAAGCAATGAAGAGTCCTACCAATAAGAAGAGGCCAACTCTTATATTTTGGTTGTGAGCCTAGCCTTTAATGGCTGAGCCATCTCTACAGCCCGTAAAAA
>NW_022196903.1:125833731-125841551 GCF_008632895.1 Mastomys coucha
TAGTAGAGGATTGCAAATTCGATCATCAATAGGAGGAGAGGACCTCGACCCTGTGAAGGTTCTGTGCCACAGTGTAGGGGAATGCCCGGGCCAATAAGTGGGAGAGGGTGGTGTGGCAGGCATGGGGAGGGGAGAGGCAACAGGGGTTTGTTTTTGTGGTTTTTGCTTGTTTCTTTGTTTTCTAGAGGGGAAATTTACATGTGAATAAAGAAAATATGTAATAAAAAAAGAAAAAAAAGATGTCAACTGATTTTAATTTATCTGGGTAGATTGAAACTGAGGCTTCTTTCTATTGTTTGGTCATTGGGTGTCATAAAGTATTAGGCATTTGAAAAGAAATTACTTTAATGTAAAGAAAAATTAGCTTATAACATATATGGAAATATGTGTACATCATTGTTGATGGCTAAAGGGCTATAACTATGGAATTATTTAACATATTAACTTTTGATACTGAAACAGAGGCATTTTCTACATTACTATAAGCCTCTGGAATCACTGTTATGTCACAGATGTGGACATAGCTCTATCTCTAACTAAAAGATCACAATGTTAGCCAGACTAAAAGATCACAATGTTAGCCAGGCAGTGGTGGCACACACCTTTAATCCCAGCACTTGGGAGGCAGAGGCAGGCAGATTTCTGAGTTCGAGGCCAGCATGGTCTACAGAGTGAGTTCCAGGACAGCCAGGGCTATACAGAGAAACCCTGTCTAGAAAAACAAACAAACAAAAAAACAAAACAAAACAAAAATCACAATGATGTTACAGATAGTTCACAAGAGAGAAATTTACATATTGAGGGTAATTTAAATTCTTATATTTGTTTTAATTATTTGGACAGTAGTTCTTCAATAATATTGTACAAGTAACACTGTTATTCTACTAAATTGTTCAAGTACTGTATCTGCAAGGTATGAGGACTCTGTACATTTCCACCATACTGTATTCTCCTGATCCATAATCTAAAAGAAGAACAAGATGTGTAAGGTATCCTGCTATGTCAGATATGAGCACAGTGGAGTTTCAAAAGGCATCCTTTTGATCATTTTATTAAGAGATATTTCTTGTGTCCTCCAGCATCCTCTGCAGAGAAACTCTAGCACCTCCTCTAAAATGGTGGTGGTCCCTCTGAAGTAAGCTCAGCTAAGGACACAGATGAAGGTACAAGAATTAGTATGTGAGTGTTTGTTACTATGTTTGGAGCTGAGGAGACCACAGTGCTGAGAAAAAGGCAGAATGGAGTAAAGTATCTTGAAGATAAACTGGCTTTTGAGTTCACATGAAAAATATAAGGTTAGTTAAGTCCTCCCATTGCATCAAGAATTTTTGCTATTAATATACCTTTGGAACTATATAAAAGACTAGAAAATAAACAAAGCACCCAGGGTCAAGGTATCACTGCTAAAGAGATCTGCTATGCTGTCAGGTTGCATTGGAAATGTGCAAGGCTGATAAAAAGAGACCAACAGTGAAAATATCTTGATAATCCAAGCAGAAGTAGTTAAAACTGCCCAGATTTTACACAAGATGCAAGGGAGATAAGAGATTAAAAAAAAAAGTCATACCTTCTTCAAAGACAGAGTGTCACATAAGGAATGTTTCTTTATCTAGAGGAATACATATATCAGGGTTCATTATACACAGTTCCCATAATCACTATTTTAAGATGAAACTAATAGTATATATAAATATAACATTTCCCAAAGATTATATTCTTAGATTTACTTCCTGAGAGAATATAACTAGAAAAAAAGGGTTTAATGATAGAAATTGGGTAAACAGGTACTAAAATATACATTTAAATAGGCAGAGTAAAACCTGTTATAATGGTTCATGTCTATTATTAAATCCCTAGATTGGAAGATCAGGAGTTCAATTTCATTCTCAACTACACACTGAGGTTGATACTAGAGTGTACTACTTGAGACTCAGTTCCTTTCTCTTTTTAATTTTTTTAAATTATTATACTTTAATTTTTTTTTACACTCCAGTCAGTAACCCCATCATGGTCCGCTCTCCAACTGTTCATCATACCATCTATTCTCCCCCATCTCCAAAAGTATGTCCCCACCCTACCACCTCCACCCAACCAAACCTCCATACTCCCTGGGGCCTCAAATCTCTCAAGGGGTAGGTACTTCTTCTCTCACTGAGGACAGACCAGGCAGTCACTCCTCTACTGTATATGTGTTGGGGACCTCAGATCAGCTAGCATATGCTGCCTGGTTGGTGGCTTAGTATCTGAGAGATAATGGGGGGGCAGTTTAGTTGAGACTGCTTATCTTCCTATAGGGTAATCCTACTCCTTAGCTTCTTCCAGCTTTTCCTTAATCCAAATACAGGAATCCCTGGCTTCCATCCATTGGTTAGGTGAATTGTCTGCATCTGAGTCACTCAGTTGCTTGTTGGGTTTCTCAGAAGGCAGACTTCCTAGGCCCCTGTCTGTAAGCACAACATAGCACCTGTAATAATGTAAGGACTTGGAGCTTCCCCTTGAGGTGAATCTCAATTTGGACCAGTCCCTGGGTTTCCTTTCCCTCAGTCTCTTCTCTATTTTTGTTCCTGCAGTTCTCTTAGACAGTGGCAATTCTGGGTCAGAGTTTTTGCTTGTGGGTTGGCAACTCCATCCCTAAACTTGAAGCCCTGTTTTTCTGTTGGGGTAGGCTCTACAAGTACCATCTCCTCATTGTTGGCCATTACATCTAAGGTCCATCCCTTTGTGTCCTGAGTATCTCTCTCCTCCAAGGTCTCTGATACATTCTAGAAGGTCCCCACACCTCCTAATGCCTGAAGTTGCCTGTTTCCATTCTTTCTGCTTGCCCTTGGGGCTTCACTTCTGTTTCTCCACCCCAAATACCTGATCTTGTTCCACTTTTTAGCTCCCTGTCCCCTTTCCCATCCAGAACACTCCATCCCTCTACCCTTTGTGATTGTCTTCTTCTCTTTCCTAAGTGGGACTGATACATCCTTACTTGAGCCTTTCATTTTGTTAACATTCTTAAGTTCTGTTTATTTTATCCTGGGTATTCAGTATTTTTTTTTTTTTGTCTAATATCCACTTATTAGTGAGTACATTCCATGCATGTCATTTTGGTTCTGAGTTACCTCACTCTGAATATTTTCTAGTTTTGCCCATTTATCTGCAAAACTTATAATATCTTCTTCCTTAATAGTTGAATAGTATTTCATTGTCTAAATGAACCACTTTTTCTATATCCATTCTTTCATTGTAGGACATATGGATTGTTCCAGCTTTGGGCTATCACAATTAAGGCCAATATGAATGTAGTGGAACATGTGTTCCTGTGGAATAGTGGGGCATCTTTTGGGTATATGCCCAAGAATGCTATAGCTGGGTCTTCAGGTAGATTTAGTTCCAGTTTTGTGAGGAAACTACAGATTAATTTCCAGAATAGTTGTACCAGTTTGCAATCCCACTAGCAATGGAGGAGTGCCCTTTTTCTCCACATCCTTGCCAGCATCTCCTGTTACCTAAGATTTTGATCTTAGCAATTATTATTGGTGTAAGGAGGAATCTCAGAGTCATTTTGATTGGAATTTCCCTGATGACTGAGGGCTTTGAACATTTCTATAGGTGCTTCTTAGCCATTCAAGACTCTTCAGTTGTGAATTCTCTATTTAGTTCTGTACCCCACTATTTGATTAGGTTGTTTGTTTTTTTGGGGGGGAGGTTAACTGTTTGAGTTCTTTATATATTTGGATATTAGCTCTTTATCAGATATAGGATTAGTGAAGACTTTATGCCAGCTTTTAGATTGCCAATTTGTGTGATAGGCTATGTCCTTTGCTTTACAGAAGCTTCTCTGTTTCATGAGGTCCCTTTGTTAATTCTTGATTTTAGAGCATGTGCCATTGGAGTTCTGTTATAGAAAATTTCCCCTGTGACAATGAGTTCAAGGATCTTTCCCACCTTCCCTTCTATTAGATTCAGTGTATGTATCTGGTTTTATGTTGAGGTTCTTGATCCACTTTGATTTGAACTTGGTGCACAATGACAAATATAGATTTATTTTCACTTTTCTCTATACCAATTGCCAGTTCGAATGACACCATTTTTTGAAGATGCTTTCTTTTTTCAATTTTTGTATTTCTATTTCTATATTTTTAGCTTCTTTATCCAAGATCATGTGTCCATTAAGTGTGTGGTTTTATTTCTGTGTCTTCAGTTCTATTCAATTGATCAATCTGTCTGTCTATGTACCAATACCATGTAGTTTTTGTCATTGTTGTGCTATAGTATAACTTGAGGTAAGGGATGTTGATTACCTCAAATTCTTTTACTGTTAAGAGCTATTTTTACAATCCTATTTTTGCTTTGTATTTGTTTTTACATATGAAATTGATAATTGTTCTTTCCATGTCTTTGAAGAGCTGTGTTGGAATTTTGACAGGGATTGCATTGAATCTATAGATTGCATTTGGAAGGATGGTCATTTTTACTGTTACTTTTATGAACTCATGAGCATGGGAGATCTGTCCATTTTCTGAGGTATTTTTCATATTCTTTCTTAAGAGACTTGAAGTTCTTGTCACAGAGATCATTCACTTGTTTGATTAGGGTTATCCCAAGATATGTTATTTGTGACTATTATAAAGGTTGTTGTTACTCTAATTTCTTTCTCAGCTTGTTTAACATTTGTTTAAAGGAAGACTGCTGATTTATTTGAGTTAACTTAATATACAGTCATTTGGATGAAGCTGTTTATCAGCTGTAGAAGTTTTCTGGTAGAATTTTTGGAGTTGCTTATGTATACTATTATATCATCTGCCAATAATGATCTTTGCTAATTTGTATCACCTAGATCAAATTTGTTGTCTTATTGCTCTATCTAGGTCTCTGAGAACTATATAGAATAGATATAGGAAGATTTGTCATTCTTGACTTTTTCCTTATTTTATTGGGACTGCTTCAAGAATCTCTTCATTTAGTTGATACTGGTTGTTGGTTTGCTGTATATTGCTGTTATTATGTTTAGATATGGGCCTTCAATTCCTGATCTCTCCAAGACTTTTAACATAAAGGGGTGTTGTATTTTGTCAAAAGCTTTTTTCAGCATCTAATGAGATGATCATGTGATTTTTTTGAGTTTGTTTATATAGTAGATTATCTTAATGGATTATCATGTGTTGAACCAACATTGTATCTCTGGTCTGAAACCTACTTAATCTTGGTGTATTATGGTTTTGATGTGTTCTTGAATTCAGTGTGGAAGTATTTTATTGAGTATTTCTGCATCAATATTCATAAGTGAAATTGGTCTGAAGTTCTCTTTTTTGTTGGGTCCTTGTGTCGTTTATGTACTAGAGTGTTTGTGGCTTCATAAAATGAATTAGGTAGTGTTTCTTCTGTTTCTATTTTGTAGAGTAGTTTGAGAAATATTAGTACTAGCTATTTTTTGAAGGTCTGGGTGTGTCTGCTTCTTTTTGTTCTAGAGCTCTTAGGTGTGTAGTAAAGTTGCTAATGTATGAGCTTTCCAATTTCCAGGGTACTTAGTACAGTTAATTTTTTTTTTTATTATCACTGCTTTCCTTGCTTTTCCTTGTGTTGCATAAATTTTTGTATACTCTCTCATCATTTTCTCTGAATTCCAGGAAGTCTTTAATTATTTTTTCCCTGACCAAGTTATCATTGAGTAGAGTTGTATTTTGTCCATGGGTATGGGGGTTTTCTGTTGTTGTTGTTGTTGTTATTGAAATGTAGCCTTAATCCATGGTGATCTGATAAGGTAGATGGGATTATTTTTGTAAAAGCTTGTTTTATAACCAATTATATGATCAGTTTTATAGAGGGTATCATGAGGTGCTGAGAAAAAGGTATATTCTTTTGTTTTAAAATGAAATGTTCTGTATGAATCTGTTAAATCCATTTAGTTCATAACCTCAATTAGTTTTACTGTGTCTCTCTTTGGTTTCTGTTTCAATTACCTGTCCATTAATGAGAGTGGACTGTTGAAGTCTCTCTCCATTATTGGGTGGGGTTCAATGTTTATTGAGATTTTGTAAAGTTTTATTTAAGAATACCAGTGTGCTTGCACGTGGAGCATAGATGTTCAGAATTGGTGAAATTTTTCCTTAGATGAATATGAAGTGTCTTTCTGAATCTCCTTTGATAACTTTTGGTTGAAACTTTATTTTATTTTATTTTATTTTTTTAACTTTTATTGCATTATGATGGGAAAAGTTACATGATTTCAATTTATCTGAGTTTGTTAACATTTAAAAACATATTTTATGTAAATAGAGTTGAATCACATTCTTGTTCCCCTTTTGTACCACTGCTCCTCCCATAGACACCCCCTTCAGTACCTACAATATCTTTTTTGTCATATTCCTTAAAATTTATAAAATATTGTAACAAAAAATAAGTATTATAAAAGTTGTTTGATATAAAACAACAATCAATTTAACAGTCTTATGTAGATGCTCGTCTACAGCAATAGTGAAAATACATTTTTCTCACTCAATATAAATTTTAAATAACTCCAAACATATTAGCTGTATACTTAAAAATAATACATCACTACTAGTATTTTCTTAAATGAACATGAATATATAAAGCCTTTTTGTTTGTTTTGTATTTAGTAGAGTTTAAAATCTTGGCTCTTACTGTGGTACA
Source organism: Mastomys coucha (assembly GCF_008632895.1). Taxonomy (NCBI): domain Eukaryota; kingdom Metazoa; phylum Chordata; class Mammalia; order Rodentia; family Muridae; genus Mastomys; species Mastomys coucha. Next base: position 125,840,371 of record NW_022196903.1, read on the forward strand.
AGTCCAAAATAAGAACAATTTTTAGATATTGGGTTTCATTGTAATAAGGCTGAATTTTGATGACCTTTACATCACCAAAGGATTTTACCTCTATCGTAGCTAAGCTGAGAGTTGATAGTTCTGCTGCACCAAGAAATGAATTGTAGGCATGATTTTTGGATATAGACTTCCTGCTATGGTCAAAGCTATTTGACTTGAGTGAGTGACTTCATTCTCAGCCCACAGAGAACAGGTTACATTCATTTAAGAAATGGTGTGGGTATTAAGATGGTCTATCCATAAAGTCATTACCAAGTGTTTCAATGAACAATGGTCCTGCTTGGAGGGTGGCACAGACATTAAATGAGGGTAAGAATTTGGTTTATTAGCTGTGATAATTTGGAAAAGCATTCATCTCAGAGAAAGAGTAACTTATAAAGTCCTCTTCTTCAAACTTGATACAAGAGTTACAAATGTCAAGCAAAGCATTCAGTCTCACTATGTTGTTCTCTTACAAGCCACCTCCCTAGTTAATCATCTATGTTTCTTTTGGGTATATAAATACTTTTGAAATATATAAGCTGTTCTGAAAACCACAATATAGTGTAAAAACATGAAATAAACAATACTACTAATAGAGAGGCTGATATGATCCTTATGTTGTATACAGCAAGACACTGTCACAAACAAACAAGCTGACTGTGTATATAGATTGTACAATGTTGGACCTATTTCTCCAATTACCAAATTAGAGAGACCATTGGATGACAATCAACAAATTTCCAATTCTTCATATCATTGGATTTCAATCGATTAGGATATGTTGGTAATATTAATTTTCAAATTAATATATTAAGAAAAAGTAATTGTCACTTCCTGTTGTTTTTGTTGTAAAAGGTGGAATTAGGTTTGTGTGGATTTGTGGAAACATTACCTTCTTGCTTCTTCTAGTTGTAGTTTTGCTCCTTATGTTGATGTTTTCCATCTATTATCCTTTGTAGGGCTGGGTTTGTGGAAAGATATTGTGTAAATTTTGTTTTGTCATGGAATATCTTATTTTCTCCATCTATGGTAATTGAGAGTTTTGCTTGGTATAGTATTCTGGGCTGGCATTGGTGTTCTTGTAGGGTTTGCATGAAATCTGCCCAGGATCTTCTAGCTTTCATAGTCTCTGGTGAGAAATCTGCCGTAATTCTGATAGG
>NW_022196903.1:125842779-125850015 GCF_008632895.1 Mastomys coucha
CTGGTCCCTGTTACTCCCAGTGTTGGGACAGATGTTGGTTCCTGCTCACCTCTGATCCTGGGTGTGTCAGATCCAGAGCGCCTGGGAGTGGAAGCTTCCTGTGGCTGTTGTGGAACTGACTGCAGAGCTTGTGCCCAATGTCTGCTTTGGACTCCAGCCCAGACATACCAGAAGGAACCCGAAACACTGGGCTGGCAGAGTTCCTGTGTGCCTGGTCCTGCCTTCCCAGTTACTCCCAGTGTTGGGACAGACGTTGGTTCCTGCTCACCTCTATCCTGGGTGTGTTAGAACGCCTGGGAGTTGAGCTTCCTGTGGGTGTTGTGGACTGGCTGCGGAGCTTGTGCCCAAGGTCTGCTCTGGACCCCAGCCCAGACAGACTGGCAGGAACGCAAGTCACTAGGCTGGTTGACATCCTGTCAAAACTTTATTTTATTGGATATTAAGTTGGCAACTCCATCTTATTCTTGTGGCCACTTCCTTGGAAGTCTTTATTCCAGCCTTTTCCTCTGAGGTACTATTTCTCTTTATTATTGAGGTGTTTTTCTTGTATGCAGCAAAATGCTGGATCTTGATTGTATATCCACTTTGTCAGCTTATGCCTTTTTATTGGGGAACTGAGTCAATTGATACTGAGAGAAGCTAAAAACAGATGATTGTTAGTGTTATGTTTGTTGTTGTTGTAGGTGGCATTATGTGCATGTCATTCTCTCCTTTTTTCTTTGTTTTGAGATGGTTAATTATTTTGTTTTTTCTTTGGTGTAAGTATCCTCCTTGGGTTGGAGTTTTCCTTCTAGAATCCTCTATAAGGTTGGATTGGTAGATAGACATTGTTTCAATTTGATTTTGTTCCAAAATATTTTGTTTTCTACATGTATGTTGATTGAGAGTTTTGCTAGATAGAGTAGCCTGTCTGGCATTTGTGTTCTCTAAGGGTCTGCAGAACTTCTGAACAGGCTCTTCTGGCTTTTAGAGTCTCTGTTGAGAAGTCTGGTGTCATTCTAATTGGTCTACTTTTATATTTTACTTGGCAATTTTCCTTAACAGTTTTTAATATTCTTTCTTTTTCTGTGTATTTAGCATTTTTATTATTATGTGACTAGAGGATTTTCATTTCTGGTCCAATCTATTTGGTGTTCTATAGGCTTCTTGTGCATTTATGGCTATCTTTTTAGGTTGGGGACATTTTCTTCTGTGATTTTGTTACAGATATTTTTCAGGTCCTTTGAGTTGGAAATCTCATCTCTCTTCTATTCCATTTATTCTTAGATTTGGTCTTTTCATTGTATCCTGGCTTTCCTGAATGTTTTGGTTTGGATTATTTTATGTTTTGAATTTTCTTTGACAGTTGTATCAATATCTTCTAAATTATCTTCAACACCTGTGATTCTTACTTCTATTTCTTGTATTCTGGGTGAAGCTTGCATCTGTAATTCCCGACCTCTTTTCTAAGTTTTCCATTTCAAGCGTTACATCCTTGTGTTTTCTTTATTGTTTTCACCTCCACTTTCAGGTCTTGGACCACTTTGATCAATTCCTTTACATGTTTGATTGTGTTATCCTGTATTTGTTTAAGGGATTTATTTGTTTCTTCTTTTATTATTTTTAGTTAATTAATTTTATACTCCATATTTTACTCCCTACCCCCATCCACCATCCTACTGCTCCACATTCGACACCTTCTTCCCACACTCCTGTCTCCATGTGGATGTCCCCATGCCTTATGCTACCTGACCTCTATATTCCCTGGGGTCTCTTGAGTCTCTTGAGAGTTAGGTCCATCATCTCTGAATGAACACAGACCTGGCAGTCCTTTGTTGTATGTCTGTAGGTGGCCCTCATATCAGCTGGTTTATGCTACCTGTTTGGTGGTCCAGTGTTTGAGAGACCTTGTAGGTCTAAATTGAGGCTGCTGGTCCCCTTCCTCACCTTCTTTCAGTCTTTCCCTAATTCAAAAACAGGGGCCAGCTGCTTTTTTCCATTGGTTTGGTGCAACAACCTGCCTCTGACTCTTTCAGCTGCTTGTTGGTTCTGGAGTGCAGTCTTAATAGGTCCCTTTTTGTGAGTGCTCCACAGCCTCAGTAATAGTGTCATGCTTTATGACCTCCCCTTGAGCTGGATACCTCTTTGACCCTGACTCTGGACCTTCCTTTCCTCAAGCTCCTCTCAATTTCTATACCTGTAATTCTTTCAGACAGGAGCAATTATGGGTCACAGTTGTAACTGTGGAATGCTTCGTCCCTCATTTGATGCCATTTCTTCCTGAAGAAGATGAAGATTCCTTTTCTTATAGAGGTGGGCTTTATAAGTTCACTCTCCCTACTGTCCTGCATTTCATATAAGGTCTATCCCTTTGATTCCTGAGAGTCTCTCACCTCCCACGTCTCTGGTACATTCTAGAGGGTCCCCCCAACCTCCTACCTCCCGAGGTTGCCTGTTTCCATTCTTTCAGATAGCCTTCAGGGTTTCAATCCTTTTCCCTCACCTAATTCCAGGTTCTGCTCTTCCACCCACTGACCCCATCCACTTTCCCTCCTAGGTCTTTCCCTTTCTCCACACGTGTGATTGCTTTATTCTCTCTCCCAAGTGGGACTGAGACATCCTCACTTGTGTGCTTCAGCTTGTTGACCTTTGTAGACTGTATCTTTGGTATTCTATATTTTTTCTAATATCTGCTTATTAGTGAGTACATACCATGCATGTCCTTCTGGGTATGAGTTACCTCACTCAGGATGATATTTTCTAATTCCATCCATTTGGGTGCAAAACTTAGCATGTCCTCACTCTTAATAGCTCTGTAGTATTCCATTGTGTAAATGAACTATATTTTCTATATCCATTTTTTTGTTGTGGGACATCTGCTTTTATTCCAGTTTCTGGCTATCACAAATAAGGCTGCTATGAACATCATGGAACAATTGCCCCTGTGGCTTGGTGGAAATCTTTTGTGTATATTCCCAAGAGTGGTATTATTGGCTCCTCAGGTAGATTTATTTCCAATTTTCTGACAAACATTCAGATTGATTTCCAGAGTGGTTGTATCAGTTTGCAATCCCACCAGCAATGGAGGAATGTCCCTTTTTCTCCACATCCTCTTTAACATGTGTTGTCATCTAAGGTTTTGAACTTAGCCATTCTGATTGGTGTAAGGTAGAATCTCAGCATCATTTGGATGGCTTCTACCTGCTTACTGGTGTTTTTTCTTTGTTTCTCTCAGTGAGTGTTTTATATTTTCCTAAAAGGAGCCTATTCTCTTCATGAGATAGGATCTTAAGTAAGCTTACCAATTTTCAGGTGTGTTGGTATATCCATGGCTTGCTCTCATTTGAGGACTGGATTCTAATGATGTTAAGGGGTATTGGCTTCTGTTGCTTTAGGTCTTTTGCTTATTTCTCACCATCTGGTTATCTCTGGTCTTATCTGGTCTTGTTGTCTCTATATGGAGTCTTCCTCCTTTGTCCCTGGGTGGTTGTTGCAGATCTCCTAGGAGACTTGTGAGTCCTTTAGACAGTGTGGTCTTCAGAGGTGTATTTATGTAGATGACCCATTGTTCTGGTTGCCGAGGCTCTTCTGGGAGACCTTCAGACTTGGAGTCTTCAGAGGAGTAGACAAGCTGATGATCTGTTGCCCTGTGTGCAGCAGATATCTTGGGAAATGTTCAGACTGTTGGGTCTTCAGAAGAGCAGGCAAGCTATGGCCCTGTGTGCAACTGTACTCCTGGGAGGCCTTCAGACCGTGGGTTCTGTTGCTCTATGTGTAGCTGAACTCCCAGTAGATCTTTTGAGTGTGGGAGTCAGTTTCCCTGCATTCTGAAGAACTCCTGGAAGACCTTCAGACTGCTAGGTTTTGAGAGGAGCAGACAAGCTGGCGATTTACCCCTGAAGATGGTGCAGGCTAAAAGGAGAGTGGAGTTTGGGGGTTGGGAGGATTAGGTGAATGGTAGGTCCTGAGTCTGTTGGGTTCTTCAGGATTCCCAACTGCTACAGTTAATTGGAAGGGTTGCTTACCTATGGCACTGAATGCAGCAGTACAACTTAGAGACTTTCAGACAGTGGTGTCTTCAGAGAAGCAGACAAACTGGTGATATGCCTGGGTGGAAGACTCAGGCTGGAAGGGCAAGACTCTGTTTCAATAAAACAAAAAGAAGAAAATTTATGCATTGTTTAGCTAAAATAAGCAGAGAATATGCTGGCTACCAAGACTGATGAAAGGGTGAATTGCTTCTTTAATTTGATATAGGTGACACTTACAAAAGAAAAAAAAAACTAACCAAGCCATTTATATTCTACTGCTTCCAGGAGAATCTCATCTTAGTTGACCAGCTGTTTATAGTAGTATAGGTAGAGACTAGAGCTTATGTTATCCAGCAGCACATTTGTGACCTCTGGGAATTTGTGATTTAAGTTTTCAAATAATCTTTCCTTTTATCTCTAAGAGATCCAACTTGAATACCCCTCCCCCCCAAAAAAAAGAAGAAAAAAATCTATCAAATATTCCCCTTTCATTTAATCTTTCTTGCACCACTAATGCCTTTTTACTATGATATTTAATATAATGGAATGATAGTGTAGTAACTGCATTCAATCTGCAGAATCCTGATATAATCTTCAACCCATAACTATGTCTAGAGAAATAAAATTCAGGAAGAAACCCAGTTTTATCTGTCCCATGCCTGAATGACTACTGTGAGATGAAGTCAATGGGAAATGTGTAATGCTCCATACTCCACAGTAATTGAGAACTTTAGTGACTTCCATCATCTCTAGAGGCATTTTTCCTGACAAATATAGAGTTTAATAGACAAATGAACAGAATTATGAGTCTGTGCCTTTGATCTATGTGTTCCTATCCTCTCCTATGTTTCTCTCCTCAAAAAACTGTAGCATGATTGCTCAGTATAAGATTATGGGCATTTCCTCTGTCTTCTCTTTTCCCCTTACATTCCTCTGGGTAGTTCCATTACCATTAGCCTCCAGCTGTCATTTAAACACAGGGCTCAAAACATTATTTGAATACACAGGCTGTAAGTCAGTACAGTGTCCTAAACCATCACTAATCACATCATTTCTACTAAGAGTTTTCTTCATTTACATTTTAATTTTGAAACTACTTCTTGGTAAATTAAGGAACTTTAAAACTATTTTAGTCAATTTTGATGACACACCTGTTCCAGTGACACATATTTGAGACATTTTGTACTTTTTGGTATATGAAAAAAGGAGCATAGAATTAAGAAAGAGACATATGATGAATGTAAGCTCCAAGCAGGGATATTGTTATTCTTGATCTTAAAGGAAAATCTCCGAAATATCATTGAGTATGATGATAGCCTCTGGATTGTCATAAAATCATACAGAGCTCACAAGGTTTTGGTAGTAAAATATGACTTCTAGTCACTCTCAAAATAACCTATAATTAACCTCCTCCGTCCTCAGATTCTGCTGTAGGAATGGCGTGAACTATGTGATTAACACCTGATCTAAATAAAAATTGTCCTCCCTGGTATCCATCCCATTTGTTACTTTTTCCATTTATTTTGATGAATATCCATATTTCTATGTCAAATTTTAATGCCTTTGTGAGTTCTTTTTATTAACTATTTGGATTGTCTTAATGTACTTAAGAATTGTATTAATTTACTTAAGAATATCACTTAAGTAAAAATGGATACAGTATTTTAAAAACAGTTTGAAGTACTTTTAAAATACTGAATGTATACAGGAATAAAATATATAAATTCGATTTTTCTGTGCTTCAACTTTCCATCCACAAGTCTACTGGTGATAGTACATCTGCACTTCACTCATGGGCCCACAGCCCTAGCTGCCTCCCAGGACAACCGGTGCCAGAGGTCCACTACTGCAGGGAGTACCAGACCAGCCAACACTGAATACAACTATATGATTAAATGCAAGCCCAAGAACACAATCCAAAACATCTTATGCAATGTGGCACCATCAGATCCCAGTGTTCCTACTACAGCAAGACCTGGAAATTCTACACACTTGACCTTAAATTTCATCTTATGAAGATGAAAACTTTAAAGAGGAAATAAATTAGTTCTTTAAAGAATTACAGAAAACAGAGTAAAAAATATAAAGGAAATGAATAAAACTTTTCAAGAACTAAAAATGGAAAAAAGTAGTAAAAAAACAAACAAACAAACAAACAAACAGAGGCAATCCTGGAGATGGAAAACCTAGGAAAGAGAACAGAAACTACAGATGCAAGGAAAACCAGCAGAATACAAGACACAATAGAAGAAATTGATATATCAATTAAAGACAATGCCAAATCTAAAATGTTTCAAACAAAAACCATACAGGAAATTTGGGATAATATGAAAAATGCTAAACTATGAAAAATAGGATTAAAAGAAAAAATATTCTGAGATTAAATGTCAAGAAAATATCAATAAAATATTAGAAACTTCCCTAATCTAAAGAAAGAAAGGGTTATAAATATACAAAAAGCTTATAGAATACTAAATAAATTGGAGAAGAAAAACCACCTGGTAGCACTTAATAATCAAGGCAATAAATGTACATAAAAAGAAAAAGAATTAAAAGCTTGAGGGGAAAGCGCCTAAGAAACATATGAAGGCAAACTTATCAAAATTATATCTCAATTCTCAACAGGGATTCTAAAAGCCAGCAGGGCCCAAGAAGATGTCTTATAAAAGGTAAGAGACTACAGAACCATAACTACTATGCCCAGCAAGACTTTTAATCATGATAGAAGGAGAATCCATAATATTCCATCAAAAAAAAACAAATTTAAATAATATCTTACTATTACACCATTACTAGATACAGAGGATACTAGAAGGAAAACTCCAACACAAAGATGATAAAAATACCCAAGAATAAGCAAGAAAGTAATCACCTCACAGTAAAACCAAAAGAAGAGAAATACACACACACACAAAAACACACACATTAATACCACTAACATCAAATAACAGGAAATCATTGGTCATTGATAACACTTAACATCAATAGACCCAATTCACCAATAAGATGATACATCATAGATAACATCATAGATGCATAAACATAATCCATCATTCTGCTGTATATAAAGAAACATACTAGCCGGGCGGTGGTAGCACACATCTTTAATCCTAGCACTTGGGAGGCATAGGCAGGCAGATTTCTGAGTTCAAGGCCAGCCTGGTCTACAGAGTGAACTCCAGGACAGCCAGGGCTATACAGAGAAACCCTGTCTTGAAAAACCAAA
>NW_022196903.1:125850066-125877823 GCF_008632895.1 Mastomys coucha
CCCCCCCCCAAAAAAAAAATCCAGAGCAGATATTACAATATGTAATTAAGTACACTTTCAAAGTAATCAAAGGGAAGAAACTTAATATTTATTTTTGGAAAAATCTTCCAAGGTGGCATCTCATCTCAATTGTGAACATTTATGACTCAACCCAAATGCAAGTGTACCCACATTCATAAAAGAAATATTAGTAAAGTATAAATTGCACATTGAATCCCATACATTAATAGTGTGGGACTTTAATACCCATCTCTTACTTCTGGGTAGGTCATTGAAACATAATCTAAACAGAGAAATAATGAAACTCACAAAGGTTATGAACCAAATACACCTAGCAGGTATCTGCAGACTTAACAGGTATCTATAATAAGTAATGTGCCTTCTACTCAGCATCTCACTGAATCTTCTACAAAACTGCTCTGTCACAAAGCAACCATCAACAGATACAGGAAGACTGAAATAACTTCTTGCTTCTTATTAGATGACCATGCATGAAAACAAGAACAAAAGAAACAAAAAAACACTTACAATCTTATGGAAAGTTATCAAATCTCTACTCAGTGACCACTGGGTTAAATGAAAAAGAAAAAGAAAATTAAAGACTTCTTAGAATTCAGTGAAAATGAAGACCCAAATTACCCAAACTCATGGCATACAGTGAAAGCAGTGCTAAGAGAAAATTCATAGCACTAAGTGCCCTTATACACAAGTTGAACTTTTTGTAGACATTTAAAGAGCAATTCTCAACTTCATATGGGAAAAATCCTAGAGAAGCTGAAACAATCCTGAACAACAAACAACTCTAGAGGTATCACCATCTCTGATATCAAGCTGTACTACAGAGCACTGGTAATAAAAATTGCACCTTTGTATAGACACAGGTTTATTGATGAAATCAAATCAAAGACCCAAGAATAAACACACACATGTATAAATATTTGATTTTTTACAAAGAAGCCAAAATCATACAAATAGAGACAGAAAGCATCTTCAACAAACTGTGCTGGTTTAACTTGATGTCTGCATATAGAAGAATGTAAATATATCCACATTAATAGCCTGTGCAAATCTCAATTCCAAGTGGATCAAAGCATTCAATATTTGATAAATTACTTTACTCCATTTCTGCCCAAATTTGGCAAAAAAAAAAAAATTGGTCATTACGTTTCTGTGTGTAATGGGACTTTTAAACCATGGACCCTAGTAATGTTTTTCTATGGACCATGGACCATAGAAATTTTCATTGATTATGTTGAGAATCACTATAACTTTGAGATTGATATTGATATGCTATTTTATATCTACTTTAAAGACTGACTTGAATTCCCCCAAAATAAGAAATTTAAAAGAATTGCAAGGAGCCATAGTATTTGCCTATTCTACCTGCCTTGAAAGGCATATATCATTGGTCCCCTCTCTCTCTTGGCTCTCTCTCTCTCTTTTGTATTTTCCCTGGGAGTCAACAAAAGTATGGAAACTTGACAGGACAATTAGTCTTAGACGTTAACCTTGCATACCCTGTATAATTTATAAACCTCATTATATCCTGGCAACAAAAACTATATTCATACTTGCAATTGTCATAATATTTTTTCTTTTTCTAAAATGAGTATATAAAATCTGATTGCTATCAATAAAATTACCACAGCCTCATTTGTGCTATTGCCCCTCCAAACTTACACAAAGGACTAATCACCCAGGAATGGAATAATCAAAGGTCATCTGGGCCCTTCCACATAAATCATGGATCAAGATAATACCTCACATTGAAACAGAGTCCCTTGTCCTCTATAAAGTCTGTAATTAGATCCCAATGACATGACTGCTTCCAGTTAGCAGCTCTGGTTCACTGCTTACAAACTGTCACTGGGTCAAAATCTGTGGATCGTGAATACTTGATTAATTGCAAATGGAAGCTGCCAGTATGTGGAAGAAGAAGGGAGGATATATCTTTAACACTGTGTGATCACTGAATAGCAAGAATGAGAGGATATACAATGGGAACAGATGCAATATTGAAATGGTCACTGTAGAACCTTCAATCCTGAGAAAGTCCTAATTCCCAAAGTTGCCAATGTGAGAAGTAGGAGAATGATCATATGTAGGGCTGAGGAGCCATGAAACCCAGAGAGCTGACCTAGAGAGAGAGTGAAGTCAAAGCATGTCCAGCACCCAAAAACTCATCCTGAGACTGGCTGGAGTAGGACCATTCAGTCTCTGCCCTGAGCTTGCATGTCTCCATTCATGTATACTTACAGTCCCCACATCTGCCAGTCTTGATGTTGTCACAGAGCCTGGAAGCCAGATTACAGGTTAAACTTCCTTTCTCCTTATAAATTCATATCCAGAAAGCACCTGAAGTTCCTTTTTATGTCAAGAAGGCATTCCAATCACCTTAGCCCCAGCCAATGATGTACACTTACCATGAAAAGCCTGTACCCAATCTTCAAGATTTAAATAGCTTTTGTTCTCCCCAAATTAAATGAGCTGATCAATAAAGCATGCCTCCCAGGAATTCTATTTCTTGTCCTGCTCACCCATCACCTGAGTTCTGATCACTCCCAGGTATTCTTGCCTCAATTTCCATCTAGGCTACTAGTCTGATCATGGGAGATCATGATGTTAAGGGAGGGAGGGAGGGAAAAGACAGCTGGTACCACAGCATGGGGCTCAAGGAGTCCACCAATATACACAGAAGAAAGGAGGATGGTAAGCAACCATCCTACTGCCTGCAACAAGACATAGATCAGCCCAGCCTAATCTTACCTCTCTGCATTCTGCAGTCTCTCCCTCTCTCTCTCTTCTTTGCTCAGTTATTATACATGTTATTCTTGTTTTTTTTCCCTAATATTGGGAATAACTCATGGTTAAAGGTCCTTTCTTTTGAGGTGCGATTTTTTTTTATTTTATTTTATTTTATTTTATTTCTTTTGATTATTGTTGCTGTTGTTCCCCATGGCAGAGTAAACCCATTATCAATGGTCCCTTATAAGATAAAAATAATGATAAATTAAACTTCAGAAGGTACAGATCAAAAAATTTTGTTTATATATTCTTGGTAAGGTTCAAAATTTCTTGGGAGATATTCACTAACTATGGGCAATTACTGGATTAAATAATCAGGTTATTTATTTCAAACCTTACAAAGTGATTCATATAAAAATAATATGAGAAAATTATCAGCTGGAGCAGAAAATGGCTTTATTAAAACAAATGCTTAGACTACAAAAATGCAGAATATGAAGTCCCCCAGAAACAGATTAAATGATACGATGCTAAGCTTTTAAGTGCTAATGAAACAGAACAAATAGTTGCTAAAAAGCATTGTATTGCAAAATCAAAAACAAAAACAAAAACAAAAAGCTCTGCTAAATTGAGTTTGCTAATATACTACAAGGGTATTTTAATTTCAAAATAAAAAAGAAGAAAGATGTTAAGATGGGCTGAAGAGGGTATGTGTATGTTTCTAGAGGAGACCAAACATGGGTCCAATCAAGAATGCTATAACTTTTTTCCTTGCTATGCTGTCTATGGCAACTAAACAGGTGATGTGGATCAGTCATATATACTGGGTCTACATTCCTAACCCTCCAATTAACAAAAAAATAAAAATAAATTAGGGAGGTATAAGTAATCCTGTGATGTTTAATGAATGCTGTTGTTTACCTGGTCCTTATCAACACCAATAATCTGCTAAGCATATGGAGGTGGGTTAGGAAATTAAAATCTTAATTGCAATAAATTCATATTTATAGGAGTAATATAACTTAATACAAAGTATAACTCTCCAAATTTGGTTATCTATAATTAATACTATCCAAGACTTTTATGATAAGTTTTATATGCTTCATACAGCTACTTTTAAGGGACAGAAATTAATGCTACTAGTCCCATAAATCTTCCATTTTGTAAGAGGTGGGCTACCAACATAGCATCTGACTGGACAACTTGGCAAAACATAAAAGTAAAACCCTTGTGTGCTTATTAAAGTGTGGAGAGCCACAGCTGCCACCCTAAATATGGCGCCTGGCCTCCGGCCAGAGCAGAGAGCATCGCAATAAACAACAAGTCCTTATTTGGAAAAGTTGAGTGCCTCCAGTTTGTGATGCAAGTTGGCATGATTTCCCACAGCCTATTATGCTTCACCGAGTAGCTGATGCTGATTGGGACCAGGGAAAGTATTTAACCCGCGAGTTCTGGGGGCTAAGGAGAGGGATGAATGAATGAGAGGGGTGAATGAATGATTCTGTAGTACAAGGTTCCTGAATAAACTGCTTGGAGAAGAGTCCATGGTCGCCTCCTTATTTCTGCTGGTCAGTGAGGCGGTGACATTAAATATCACCATACGGAAGTCAGTGGTTGGAGCACGATGGCTCCCATCAGAAAACAATACTCTAACTCAGAACTGAGATATCAAAGATATATTTTGAATGAAATGTAGAAATTAATTCTACTGTTATTAAACCTATTCAATGACATAAAAAATAGTACATCAAGTGATGTGTTAAAATTTATCAATTCAATTCAAACTAACTTGTGGAAAATAATAAATGACTTATATCATCTTAAAGCATAAGAAAAGGTAAAATATTAATGACAGTAAGTATACTTTGTCTTTTAGATTAAATCAGAATCAACCCATTGTAGAAAATGTACAATTACCTTACTTATTGCTTAAAATGCTTCAAGAAGTTTCTCTACTTCCCTCTTGCTCAATGTCAGATGATAATAAAAACATACATTTTTGTGCATTCCTAATTACTACCTCAGCTTTACAAATTATGGTCACTAGACATGAAGATCTCACATTTAAAGCCCTCTGACAAGTTAATGTCTTCCACATCCCCCAGTTCAGCTAATATCCTCCTCTGTCCACTGCTACACACCAGGATAGGAGTAATTCCTCTCATTCTGATATGATGTAAGGGACCCAAATCTCTTTGCACCACAGAAAGGAGTGAGGCAAGAAATAGGAGGTGGGACACTGGCAGGGAGAGAGAGGATTCTGTGAAATAGTAAGAGATAAAAAGAAGGAGATGCAGGAGAGATTCAAGAAGAACAGCAGGGATTCAGATTAAACTAATAGGTAGATGAACTTAGGGACACACTCAGGAAACATGGAGAAAGAACCAGGCTGAGACCACACAAATTTGAGGCCGGGGATTCATAACATAAGTATTACAATGCCATGTGCAGACTTAAACAAGATATGAGTGCAGAGAAATCAGCATTTGAGTATCACAAGCATAATCTTCAACTGGTACACAAAACTACATAGAGAAGGATATTACAATATTTAGCATTAATAATATCTAAACATATCCATAGATTATTAAATTATGCCTCTAGTGTATTTGGAACTTTATCCTCTTTTTAATAATTGGTAAATTTGCTATATTGTCTGTCTTGAGATCAGATTTTTTACTAAAAAATATCTTAGTGTATTATGAAGAAAATAAATGTAGATCATGAATCTAGTAAATTTCTGCTTTGAAGAAAGGAGACAGAAAAAGAGTTGGAAAGGGAGAGATAAATGTGAATACATATAATTGAAATGGTCTTCTATTCTTAATTATCTTAAAAAATATTTTTAGGCTACTACTTAGAGGATTCCTAAAAAGTATTCATAATTATAAGTAAACAAACAAAAAAGAATGTAAAATCAAAAATAATTATTAAAGCCGGGCTGTAGTGGTGCACGCCTTTAATCCCAGTACTTGGGAGGCAGAGGCAGGTGGATTTCTGAGTTCGAAGCCAGCCTGGTCTACAGAGTGAGTTCCAAGACAGCCAGGACTACACAGAGAAACCCTGTCTTGAAAAAACAAAACAAAACAAAAATAATCATTAAAGAAAGAAAAGAAAGATATGTAAATTTGACTACAGGATTGGTAAGGCTAAACAAAATTTACTTTGTATAAAAAAAAAAATCTGCAGTAAATATTTTCGCCTTGGGAATAGTGAGTTGATTTCTCCAAAATGAAAATGAATGCATGCAGCAAAGAAAGAAAGCTTAAATACCCCAGAAATTGTCCAAAAAAGAAAAAAGGTCACAGAAGGTTTGTAGCAGATAAAGTTTAAAGACAGTATATAAATGGTTATTAAAGACTGTGAAAATGTAATACATTCCTAAAATGGAATATTTCATCTATTTGAAACTTAGTTTTTCTTAGGAATTTGAGCTGTTCTTGGTAAAATTTTTGAGGAATGATTTTATGTTCTGAGAAGGTAATTGCCTATATTTCTTATTGCATATTTTAGGCTTTTTAAATATTTGGGAAACAAGAAATTTTAATTTTGTCCAAACTTTACCTAAACATTGTTGAACTTCATTCCACTATTTCCTCTTCAAAACTGATGAAACTCTCCTCGTTCGCACCAAGAACATGGAAGCCAGAGCCACAAAGCTTAGAGGCTTTAACCCTCTCATTGGCTTTTCAATAGGATGCTGGGAAGAAATACTGGATAGAGACTGACTACATCCTTATTAAGCAAGAAAAAGTGTTTCATTAACTCCATGAATATGATATCCATGTTATATATCTTCATCAAATGTTTTAAAACTCTACAACATAAAACATGTGTTGCTTCCATTTTTCTTGAACAGACTATTTCCTTCTGTCTATGGAGTATATCTTCTGCTTTACTTTACTACAGATTTTTCCACTAATAATGTCAATGACTCTCTGATAAATCACTTTCTTGATGAAAACAGAAATAGAGAAAAGTGAAGAAAAGTCCTTTCTCTCTTAAAAATACCAGTACAAAAGATCAAAAATACCTTCATGAATACATTCACTGACAATTAGTTATAAAAATTGTAGAAGTCAAAACAGCCATATACAGAGAGTCAGAAGTGTGACAGTAGGAGTCAGAGGACAGTGGACCTCTGCCATAAAAATTTTGTGCTGAAATTCATTTCAATCTTGAACTCCTTTGTTAGCTGGTTTGTAAATCAATCATAATGTTAAATTAAAAGTAGGCTTAGACACAGAAGTATAGGAATATTTTCGTCACAATTACTTTTAAGGAATTACAAGATATCTGGCTTCAAACTTTATAAAAACAGTAAATAAAATATCATAATTCCTAATATGTATCATTTCACTTAATTCAAACAAAATCTCCTTCCTAGATAGCCCTCAGTGGGAGATGATGTATTTAGATCTAGAGTGACTAATGTCACAGAGTCAGATGGTACTCAAAGGAGGCTTCCCCTTCTCTGAAGAGAGTAAGAGGGGGATTGTCAGAGTGGGACTAGGAAAGGAAGAGAGAAGGGAACAGCCATTGGTATATAAAGTGAATTTAAACAAACTAAGGAAAAGATAATTTACACACATCATCCAAACTGAGGAAAATTGTTGAAAGGTACTTTATGTTATTTGTTTTGTGGCAAGTATATTTCAAGAGAACCAACTGTGTTAAGAAAAAATAAATGAATATTAGCTGCTTGCCAAGCATTTTTCAAGGAAACCTTAGAAGCATCAGGTACTTGAATTTATGTTCATCATGGTGTGTTGTACCTGATGACTATAAAGGATGATATTAAATAAAGGGAACAAATCTCATTCTGAGAACAACCTAACTCATTCAAGCTAGCTGGACAGGTAAAAGCACCTGGGTTAAGATCCCCATTCATTAGGATAAGTTGGTAATATTAATTTTCATATTAAGAGATATTAAGAAAAAGTAATTGTTACTTCCTGTTGTTTTTGTTGTAAGAGTTGGAATTAGGTTTGTGTGGATTTGTTGAAAGATTACTTTCTTGCTTCTTCAAAGGTGTAGTTTTCCTCCTTATGTTGCTGTTTTCCCTTTATTAGCCTTCGTAGGGCTGAATTTGTGGAAAGATATTACATAAATTTTGTTTTGTCATGGAAAACCTTGGTTTCTCCATCTATGGTAATTGAGAGTTTTGCTGGGTATAGTGCCACAGCTCTCCATACCCAAATTCCTCCAAGAAAGAACTGGTCTTTCAGGATTGATTACACACAGGCCCACAGGAGGGACAAGCTGCAGTCAGTGAAAGCAATACCAGATATTATCAGAGATATTCAGATGGCAAGAGGCGAGGATAAGGACATAAGAAGCAGAAACCAAGGATACCTGGCATCATCAGAACCTAGTTCTCCCATGACAGCAAGCCCTGAATGTGCCAACAAAACAGAAAACCGAGATTCAGATTTAAAATCACATCTCATGATGACAAAAGAGTACTTTATGAAGGGTATAAATAACTCCCTGAAGGAAATAGAGGAGAACACAGGTAAACACGTTGAAGCCCTTAAAGTGTAAACACAAAGATCCCTTAAAGAATTACAGGAAAACACAAACAGGTTAAGAAGTTGAAACCAAAGCATCCAGGATTTAAAGTGGAAATAGAAACAATAAATAAATCACAAAGGGAGACAACCCTGGAAATAGAAAACCTAGGAAAGAGATCAGGCGTTATAGATGTAAGCATCACCCATAGAATACAAAAGATAGAGAGAACTTTAGGTGGAGTAGATACCATAGAAAACATTGACTCAACAGTCAAAGAAAATGCAAAATGCAAAAACCTTCTAACCCAAAACATCCAGGAAATCCAGAACAGAATGAGGGAATAAACCTAAGGATAATAGGTATAGAAGAGAGCTAAGATTCCCAAATAAAAGGACAGGTAAACATATTCAAAAAATTTATAGAAGAAAACTTCCCCAACCTAAAGAAAGAGATGCCCATAAACATACTAGAAGCCTACAGAACTCCTAATAGATTGGACCAGAAAAGAATTTCCTCCCTTCATATCAAAACACTATATGCACAGAACAAAGACTATTAAAGACTAATAGAAAGACTATTAAAAGGAGTAATGGAAAAAGGTCGAGTAACATATAAAGGCAGACCTATCAGAATTGCACCAGACTTCTCACCAGACTGTGAAAGCTAGAAGAATCTGGGCAGATGTCATGCATACACTACGAGAACACAAATGCCAGCTCAGGCTACCATATCCAGCAAAACTCTCAATTACCATAGATGAAGAAAACAAGATATCCCATGACAAAACTAAATTTATACAATATCATTCCACAAATCCAGCACTACAAAGCATAATAGAAGGAAAACTCCAACACAAGGAGGGAAAACACACCTACGAAAAAGCAAGAAAGTAATCTTCTTTCAACAATCCCAAAGAAGATAGCCATACAAACATAATTCCTCCTCTAACAATAAAAATAACAGGAAACAACACTAACTAGTCTATCCCTTCATAGCTCTTAATATCAATGGACCCAATTCCAGAATTAAAAAAAAAAAAAAAAAACTTAACAGGCTGGATACATAAAAAGTACCCAGGATTTTGCTGCATACAGGAAACACACCTAAGTGAAAATGACAAACACTACCTCAGAATAAAAGGCTGGAAAACAATTTTCCAAGAAAATGATCCCAGGAAATAGTTCTAATATCAAATAAAATTGACTTTCAACCAAAACATTTCAAAAAAGATAATGAAGGACACTTAATACTCATCAAAGGAAAAAAAATCTACCAAGATAAACTTTCACTTCAGAATATCTAAGTTAGAAATTCAGAGGCACCCACATTCATAAAAGAAACTTTACTAAAGCTCAAAGCACACATAGGAACTCATACAAAAATAGTGGGGGATTTCATCAATGGACAGATCCTGGAAACAGAAAATAAAAAGAAACACATTAACATTATCAGAAGTTATGAACCAAATGGATTTAACAAATATCTATAGGACATTTCATCCTAAAACAAAAGAATATTCCTTCTTCTCAGCACCTCATGGTACCTTTTCCAAAATTGACCATATAATCATTCACAAAACAGGCCTCAACAGATACAAGATGATTGGATTAATCCCATGCATCTTCTCACATCACCACAGATTAAAGTTGGTCTTCAATAACAGCAAAACCAACAGAAAGCCCATATACACATGGAAGCTGAATAACATTCTACTGAATCGTAACTTTTTAGAATTTAATGAAAATGAAGGCACATCATAACAAAACTTATGGGATACAATGAAAGAAATATTAAGAAGAAAACTCATACCTCTAAGTGTCTCCCAAAAGTAACTGGAAAGAGCATACTTTAGCAGCTTAACAGCATACCTTAATTCTCCAGAAGAAAGAGAAGCAAATATACCCAAGAGGAATAGACAGCAGGAAATAATAAAACTCAGGGCTAAAATTCACCAAATAGAAACAAAAAGAACTATACAAAGAATCAGCAAAAGCAGGAGCTAGTTCTTTGAGAAAATAAGAAGATACATAAACTCTTAGCCAGACTAACCAGAGGGTACAGAGACAGTCTCCAAATTTACAAAATCAGAAATGAAAAGGGAGATATAACAGCAGAAACTGGGTAAATTGAAAAAATAATCAGATACTACTACAAAAGCCTATACTCAACATAACTGGAAAATTGGATGAAGAGAAAAATTTTCTAAAGTCCTCTAACCCCTAAAGAAATAGAAGCAGTCATTAAAAATCTCCAAACCTAAAAAAGTCCCAAACCAAATTGGTTTAGTGTATAATTCTACCAGACCTTCAAAGAAGACCTAACACAAATACACTTCAAACTATTTTACAAAATAGATACAGAAAGAACATTACACAATTTGTTCTATGAAGCCACAGTAACACTGTTACCAAAACCACACAAAGACTCAACATAGAAAGGGAACTTAAGACCAATTTCCCTTATGAATATTGATGCAAAAATACTGAATAAAATTCTTTCAAACTGAATACAAAAACAAATCAAAACTCATGTGCTTGAGGATTTTCCCCACTTTCTCATCTATTAGATTCAGTATATCTGGTTTTGCATGGAGTTCCCGGATCCACTTGGACTTGAGATTTGTACAAGCACATGAGTATAGGGGAAAATTTCCTGAACAGAACACCAATGGTTTATGCTGTAAGATGTCAATAGGACAAAATGGTAGCCTACATATTAGGAAAAGCTCTTTACCAATCCTTTACTCAATAGATGGTAATATCCAATAAATACAAAGAATTCAAGAAATTAGATTCTAGAGAACATGCCTTAGCCACAAAAATGTCCAAGATTCTCAGAATCTCTTGTATTCCAGAAGCTCAGTACTATTGCTATATGAGGACTTAAAGCAAACAGATGAATTTAACATTTTGAAAAGTGTTTAAAAATGAGGCTACAATATGTTTTCCATGACAGAGTACCATAAACTAAACATTTCCTAGAATTAACCATTGCATTTCCTGGATCCACCTTTTCTTCCTGTCCTGTGATTTTTATAGACTATGTTTGTACATTATTTCTCCTAAAAAATATTGTTAATCATTGAAGCTGATGTTTGACTGAGCAGGTCTGACACAGTATTTTAATTCTCCTTGGCATTGTCATCGTTATCTCTTTACAATCATTTTTTTGTTCTTGTTTTTCTATAACTTCATATAATCTATTCTGATCATGATTTCGTCTTCACAGTTCCTTTGAGGTCATCTTCAACAATGAAGTTCCTTTCCTTTTCTTCTTTCTCCTGAGGACATAAAGAGACTCAAAAAATATGGAACTCCTTATATTTTATTTTGTGGGTTCTGGGATCTAACTCAGCCATGGAACATGTTTCTTGTTTCTTCAATAAATAACCTAATGGAATGTGAAAAAGACAACTAAAAGTTGGGGACTTACATTGCCAAGATTATGTCATATGTCATGCATTATATATTATATGTTATATGTTATATAGTTGTGGCATTTAATAACATTTGAATATTAATAAGCAACTCTTGAAAGGATAGACAAATGAGACTTTCTAGGGTCCAGAACAACTCTTTCATGACAATTGATTTGTTATCATGATAAAGGTTATCATGACAATGAAGAATCCATGTTTAATGAATTATGTAGGTTGATTATATAAATATTTGGGTCAAATAAATTCTTATATATTAAAAACTCTTGATTTTATAATTAAATATGGTTGGTACATCAAAAATTTCTAGAACAAAAACTGTGATGAGCCATGCAGTCTCCTGTTTTCTTTCTCTGCTGTATGCACAGTTAACTCTCTGCTATAGCCACTTAGGAAGAACTTGCCAGAAGTCTTCATACTTAAACTTTTGAAGGTCTTTCATTGTCATAAGACAATTTATTTAATTCCTTCAACTAAGTAATGGAAATTCAACCGCCTATCTGACATCACAGTGACATGATGATTAAATAGCTAATGTTTGTGAAGTGCTTTGAGGATATAAAGTGCAAAATAAGTGTAAAGCACAATTAGACACCACAATCAATCAACACAAGGCTTTATTATACAGCATCTCCTTCCACTTCAGATGAAGTCAACTAATTTTTTTAATGAGAAAGTTAGGATATAAAAAAACATAAGTGAATATTTTATGTTGTAAGATGCAGTTGGGATCAGAAAGGTATCATAATTTACTTGTCACTATTTTACTTTTAATCAATTATAAATTTTAACCTTAAAGATAAGAAATTTCAACATTCTATCTCAGATTTATACATTAAACCAGTCATACATGTATATAGTGGAACCCCTTTGACTGTCCTCAACTCTAAACATGGCATATAATTCCCCAAATTACAGCCATTCTCTTTCAAAGTATATATGAAGGAAGAAATTACAATTATTTTATGTGTATTGTTCTATCACATTAGTGATCAGCATATGAGATTTTTCTGTATATCATTCTTGCCCTTATTCTTTCTTATATACCTTGTGAAACTGTCCTATGAATGTGTATGTTTGAAACATATAAAGCAAATATATATGTATATTTTCTAATATTACACAGTATTTTCTTTGGTTTCCTTTTATGTCTGTTATTTTTTTCATTTATTTTAAGAGAATTTCATCATTTGACCTTTTGTTTCAGGTGTGATATTTTCCTAGAAGGTCATTCCTTTGCTCTCAGTTGTGTTTTGTAAAGACTTATTTTTGACCCACATGTCACTCCTGCCAGGAAATATCTGCTGACTTCAGATCTTCCCCTCTCCTTTTCCTCCAGATCCAGGATTTCAGCATCATCCACATATCTGTCTTGAAATACCACTGTTATCCCTGTTTCTTCTTTGAACTTATCTAAGTGTATAACAAAGACCTTCTCTTTCAAATTTTCTTTCCTCAGCTCATCTTATTTTTCAAAGAACCAACTCTAGCAGATACTTCCTGCTAAGCCACATATCATCTCTACTAGGGAAACAGGTAGACTAACTGCAAATCTTCACCTCTACTTTTCCTCTAGATTCAATCCCCCAGTCTTATCCCCAACTCTATAGCAGATTTTTTATGGGTACTGTTCTACAGCAACACCACAAAAAAGCACTCCCCCAAAAGACTACATATGCATATTCTGGTGAAATACTTAGCTTAGCTTTCCTCCCTGCTGTGAACATATTCATACATGTAGCTTAGCCCATTCCTAAGAGTTAGCTCCCAATAAACAAAAACACATTATCCCTTCAAGATGGATAGCTAATGGAAAAAGATCCACAAAAATGTCATACCAAATAATACACAGCCACCATAATCTCTAAAACCAGGGAGGAAACAGAAGTTATAGAACAATATGCCCATACAATAATAACAACAAAATCAATATAGATCATAGAGCTATAATTTTCACAACTTCAGATGTCTAAATACCAACATAAAACATGGTCAATAACAATGAAAACAATATATCTGTAATAGAGCCCATTTATCCTATCATGGAAGGCTCTGAATATTTCAAAATAGTGGAACATAAGAAAAATATATTGAAACAGCTTGTATGAATATGATAGAGATACTTAAAGAGGAAATTAATCAGTCCATGAGAGGGAACATAAACAATGAAAGGAAACAAAATTATTCAAGACCTGAAAACAGAAATAAAGAAATCCCAAACTGAGGGAATTCTAAAAATTAAAAGTTGAAGCCTTTAAGCAGGGACTACAGAGGAAAGTTTCAACAACACATTAAAAGAGGTAAAAGCGAGAGTCTCTGACACTAACCGTAGGGTAGAAGAAATTGATACATTGATTGAAGGAAGTGTTACATATAAATTCCTGACACAAAACATCCAAAAAACCTAAAATATTATGAAAAGAACAAATGTAAAAATAGTAGAAATGTAGCAGATGATGAAACCCAAGACAAAGGCAGAGAAAATGCACGTGTGCGCGCACACACACACACACACACATCACACACATAACACTTACACACACACACCACCCAAGACAGGTTTTACTCTGTGTAGCCTTGGCTGTCCTAGAACTCACTCTGTAGTCCAAGGTGGTCTCAAATGCAAAGATTTGCCTAATTCTGGTTCCTTAGTACTGAGATTAAAGGTGTGTGTTGGCACTCCCAAAACAAAACACTTCCAACATAATCAGAGAATACAATGTTTCTAACTTATAAAGGAAGTACATATTCAAGTACAAAAGAACATATATAACAACAAATGTATTGGACCAGGAAAGACAGACTACTCAGCACATGATAAAGAAAGCAATAAATGGACAGAAAAAAAATATTAAAAGTTTCAAGGGGTAGATACTAAATATCATAAAACTGCTGGCCAATTAGAATTACATCTGCCTTGTCCCTGGAGACTCTAAGAGCCAGAAAAGCCTAGGTAGATGTGTTAGAGACTCAAGAGAACACAGAAGCCAGCCTGCACATATAAAATGCAAAACTTTCAATCATCATATATGAAGATGTAAGATATTCAATGATAAAACCCAACTTAAGCCAATAATATACTATCTTTAAAACAAATACATACTATTTTTAAATTTGCTGGTCTTGAGCATACACCCACCTTCCCATATCAATGTTGGTAAAGCTTTGCCTGTGTCTTTAGGAAAAATAATGCCTATTCATTCCTTAAAGTAAAAATGTTGATAATGCTAGTGGAAAAGTAATAAATGACTGAGGAAATGGAGAGAACTGATTAAGAATGAACTCAATTTACCTCCTATCACTTCTGCGGCATCCTCAAAAACTGCATCTTTGAAATAAAAAGAGTTAAGTTCTCAGTTCCAAAGAGATCATAAATGCCCTGTAGTGAAATATGACTTTGAACCTCTCTCTACGTAACCTGTAACTGAGCTCCTTACCACCCTATGATTCTGCTGAACAGATAGGAACATGGGAGTTGTCATGGCTCCAACTATTCTGCTAACCATCTGCTCTGCAGAAAAAAAAATTGTCCTCCCTGGTAGCCCTCACATTTTGCTTTTGCTGCTGATTTAGCTGTATATTCATATTTCAGTGCCAAATTTTATTGTCCTTTTATGAGTTATTTTCATTAAATATTTGGAATGTGTTAATGTATTTTTTGTGTTAACATATTTTTAAGAACAGCTAAAATAAAGATTTGTATTGTATCTCAAAAGTTACTTGAAGTATTTTAAATACGTAGAGAAATAAAACACATTAAGTAGTATTGTATTTGTCTTTGAATTTCTAAATAGGTAAAATTTTCATATAACTCTGTTTCTGACAGCTGGGTTGTGCGTTTCCCTCCTCCATCTGTTCTGGGTCTACTCAACAGTAAGAGGAACCACATGCATTCTTCAGTTATGTCCTCACTGGTCTTCCTTATGTCTAAGTACTTTCTCATGTATCCTTACAGTACAGAAATTCAGTCAGTAAATGAAACTATTTTTGATCTTGTCAATATTTCTTTTTTGGAATTCCAATTGAATATGAAGTAGGATGACCTGAATGTGTCACAAGGACATGAGTTTTGCAATACAAACTCTTCAGATCTTACATTTTCTCAACTATTCCCTTCTTTGTTCTCTCCTATATACCAGTGTTTCCTAAGCAGCAGCAGAATCTACTCACACTCTGATTTTGCTTCAACCTGCTGAGACTATGATTATCATGGCTACTGAGTAGGACCATCAGCATCTTGGTGGATGCTCTGGAGTTATTTGTATTGGGTTACAGGAGGCAACTGGCTTTAGAATAGGGAAGGCTGAAAGAAGCTGAGGAGAAGGGTGATCTTGCAGGAGGACTAGCAGTCTCAATTAATCTGGACCCACAAGATCTCTCACACACTGGACCACCAAACAGACAGCATACACCAGGTGATATGAGCCCCCCAACACTCATACAGTAGAGGACTTCCGGGTCTATGTTCATTCGGCGATGATGTACCTAACCCCCAAGATACTGGAAGCCCCAGGGAATTTAGAGGTCAGGTAGGTTTGGGGGTGGGGCCATCAACATAGAGACACAGGGACTGTGAGGCAGTAGGAGGTTGGAAGGGGGGGAATGGAATATGGAGTGTAAAAAATAAATTTATTTTTAAATAAATTTTAAAAATAAAAAAGAAATGTACATGAATAAAATAATAATAAAATTGTTTACTTTAAAAAAATAATAGAATATAGGCATCTATGAACCCAAGCTGTGTAACCTCATACCTTTACATCGTCATCATTGTTTTTTTGTTGATAATTTAGCCAAACAGGATAAGGTGGAGATAAAAAGACCAACATGTTTTTTCACAAATGTCTATAAGGTGAGTTAAGCAATGATATTTCAGGAATACTCCAATCAATCATCTCAAATATTAGAATTAACATTTGCTAATATTTAAGTAAAATACTTTTTGTTAATACCATAAATTATGATTTTGTGGTGATTAATTGCATGTGTTGTGCATGTATGTGCCTGCATACATGTTCATGCTTGTGAATATGTGAAGCTGAGTGTGTTATAAAATTGGGGTTATTCATATAATGTACTTGTAGTTGTATCAACTATGGTGTTATATGCTACAGTGAATATTACACATATCGCAATTCATTACTTTTATTCATACTTCTATAAGTCACCATGTATGTGTATCCCTATGCATGATATTCAACTAGAATTTCAATTTGCAAAGATCATTACTTTTATGTCCTGTAACTCTCTGGTACATAAAATCTGGTACATTATAAAAAGTTTATTTCTCTCCCTGCCTATATCCACATATAATGGCCAAGATTCTCAGAACCTGTTGTATTACAGGAGGACAATCCTAAAACTAGATGACTTGAAGATAAATTGTGAGTTTAATGCATATATATATATTTCCTATTCAGGATAGAGCTTTTCCTCTATTTTCCCACTATGTATGTCTGTTTTATTTTCCTCATTTTTTGAAATAATTTTTTCATGTTGTGTTTTATTTCAGGTGTGATAGCTCCCTACACTATTATTGTTTTTTTTTCAACTTTCAATCTTTAAAGATATATTTTTATTTTATATAAATGAACATTTAATCTGCAAGTCTGTCTATTAACTACATATATAGCTGGTACTTATAGATCATAGAAACATGAGTTTTAGGTGGTAGTGAACTACCAAGTTTGTGCTATGAACCACACCTGAGTCCTCTTCAAGAGTAGCAAGAGTTCTCAATGGATGAGCCATCACTGTAGTACCTGTTATTAATATTTTTGTTTTAATTAATTAATTAATTAATCCACTTTATATCCCAAATGCAACCCCAGCTTGCTTTACTTACCCCAGTCTGGCCCCTGCACAAAATCTTCCCTTGATTACCTCCTCCCTTCCTTTCAGAGAAGGTGGCGTTTTCCTTTTGTACTACCCTTCCCTGGAACATGAAGTTGTAGGAGGACTAAGTGTGTCCTCTTCCACTGAAGCCTAGAGTGCAGCTAGGTTCAGGGTGCTGAGGGACATGCAGGAAGAATGACAAATAGCTTTAAAACTCATGGAAAGAGGCTCAATGTTTAGCACAGACATGATGGGTGTGACTCATAGAGGTTCCAAGGAGCATGCACCTGGAGGGCTTCATGCTGTTAGAGAATTCATGCTTCCATGTTGCCTTCACATCACTATTAATGTAAGAATTATAGGAAAACTCTAAGGGGACCTCAAGCCCCCCAATTGGCAGTATCATTGGCACCCAAATTAATAATTATTCATATCTTTCAGTCATTGCTGCTAGAGCAGATTAATGATCCAATCACTACCCTAGGAAATAACTTAGTAATGTAGATTGTAAGCAAGTGTGGAGATCATACCCTTAGAAAGCATTTGCAAAAATAAAAATATTAGCGAAGCTAAGTAAGATGTTTTTGTTATTGCCTCTGATGTAGAAAATCTTAAGAAACAATTTTAAGTTCTGAAAGACACACTCTTAATAGTTAAGCTAAGGACTTTTTAAGGTCAGAGAACAAGAATAATGGCAGCACTGCCTGATGTGAATCTCACTGAGGCAGGATTGGCCATAATTGATATCTGCTGCAGGTTGGCCAACCTTGGCTTCTCAACCCATGGGAGAAATAGGGTTCTGGTCAGGTTGGCAAGATGTTGGCGAAGAAAAAAATGGCAGACAGACATGACACAAGGAAGTGTTGAATCTGAATGTAATTCTCAAAAATGGCATCAGACTTTTACAGTCATTACAAAAGAGAAAAGAAAAATCTAGCAGCTCAGTGGCCAAGGTACATCTGAGGCCATCTGAAACACACTGGGTCTAAAGCAGCAGCTACCTACTCTGGACGGGCACAGCACCTCCAGGCTCCAAGTGTGGGCTGGAGTCCCAGGGGGCTGCTGAAGAGCCAGCCAGGAGGGTAGAGGCTCGAAGCTCACAGCAGTACACTGTCTCACACAGACACACACACCAGACTCAAGGTCCAGCCCATCCTTCATAAATGTCCAACTATGCTAATCTTCTGGGCTAGCAGAGATATGTCCTAGGGGTCCCACTCTTGCTAATACCTGGGAGTGGCTCAGCACTGTACCTGACTGAAAAGTTGATCTTGCACTGGGATTATCAACTTCTATTCAGTAAACTTCAATGCCCTACTTTCCTCATTGTCTCCCTAACAATGCTGGAGGCAATTAATCTGAATGCATTGCCTACGAAATTCAAAGCCAGGGTTTGGCTAAGATGTTGGAATATTGGTAAAGGACAGAAAGCAATGTCCAGTTTTGTCTAGCTATTAGTAAATCATATCTTGGGGAAGCCTAGCATATGAGACGCTCCATCAACTATTGCAAGGATATATCTGGGCCACCTCTGAGTTATGGAATGCCAAAAGGTCCCCAGAAGGCTAGCTTCCTTTGAATCTTTTCGCCTTAGGTCTGTGACAAAGCTTTTGGGCTTGTCATGAAGACTTCACTGGATGGGATGTGGCAGATATCTTATACACATTTTTGCCCTCAACTCCTGATATGATTTAATAAAAACTGCTGATAAGCAGATATTTATTCTGATAATTTAAAATAGATATGACTGATTTTTATATAAAAGTTTAGGTTTAAGATTCTATTAGATTCTTTTCATATCACTTTTAAAAACAAATAATAAAATAATTAATCTTTTCTTTGTAATGACAAATTGCTGCCTATCAGTAAGAGAAACTGGCTTAGAGAACTACCTTGCTTGCTCACACTTTGTTAATCTATAACAAGTTGTTCGATTACAAATGTATATGGGCTAATAATTTTTTTTCTTTTCATGTATTACATTGTGATTTTTCTTTTAAAAGCATTAAGGAGCAACCCAATTTTTCATATTCATTCACAAAAGAAAATTAGAATTTAATCACATTGTAATTTATACTCCTTAAAAGGTTTTGCTGGGATATATAAGCTATGAGAGAAAAGATGTTGTTGGAATTTGTACCATCAATCAAATCTGGTTCTGTATATATGCAAAGTTTCTATGGAAATGTGTTAGAACTTTCTTCCATCCATCAAATCCATATATTTGTATATATGTGAAGTTTGTATGCGTTTTTTGGAGCTTGATCCATCTAACAAATCTACATATAAATGTATGCATCAGTGTGTATATAGGTATACATGTATGTTTATGAAATGCTTAGAGCATGCCTTTTGGACACTTGTTTCATCTACTCACCAGGTATATGCATATATGTGTATATGTGTATAAGTGCCTATGCATATATATGTATATATGTATATATGTATATGTGTGAAATGTTTGGAGCTGCTTGTTGTAGTTTTTTCCAGCCAATGTATATGTATATGTCTGTCAATCTGTCTGTCTGTCTGTCTATATGTATATATGCATTTATGTTTAAATTTGAATGTATGAAGTTATTGGAGTCTAACTTTTGCTTTATTCACTCAGTGTGAGTATTTGATTGTGTGTGTGTGTGTGTGTGTGTGTGTGTGCGTGTGTGTAGATTTTCTCTATTTTCCTTTCTTTCTCAACATCTCTTAAGAGTTAAAAAGAGTTCTGAATTTTTTTTTTGCTGGCCACAAGGAGTGCCAGCTTCAATGAATCAAGCTTTATTCCTCTTACAAAACGTCTGCTAAGTAATTTCTTCAATAACTGGCTGCCAAAGGCAGAAGCATTCAAAGTTACTATCTAGGACAGACCCTGATCATCCCATCTTAGAGCTGATCCCCATCACATGCCTTCAGCACGGACTCCATTGATGCCACACATCATTTCATGCCTCAGTTTGCCCTAACCTGATGTCAGAGCAGGTGTTTGGCCTCCATGACATTTTTTGACATAAGGGAATCCATTACCAGGCAACAGAGTCAAAGATAGCTCCTGCTTCTCTTATTAGGGGACCCACATAAAGACCAAGCTGTATGACTACTAAAAATGTGTAGGGGGTACTAGGTCCAGCACATGAATATTCATTAGTTAATGGTTCAGTCTCTGTGAGACCCCAAAGGCCCAGGCTTAGTGGTGTTCTTGATATCCCTGGCTGGCTTAATCCTTTGCTTTATGCTTACACAGGGCTGCACAAGTTCTGCATGATATTACACTATTGGTCTCTGTATCTGTTTCTATCCACTGCTTAAAGAAGCCTCTCAGAAGACAATTATGTGAGACTCCTGTTTGCAAGCATAACAGAGTATCATTAGTAATGTCAGGGGTTGGTTGTCTCTTATGAGATGCGTGTCAAGTTAGGCCAGTCTTTGGTTGGCCCTTCCCTCAATCTCTGCTTCATCTCATCTTTATTCCTGTGTACAATGTAGGCATGACAAATTTTGGGTTGAAGTAATTGTGAATGTGTTGAGGTCCCTCTCCCTCTACTGGAAGTCCTGGAAGATTTCCCATTATTCCACAAGGCCACTTTCTCTACTAAATTCATAACTACTTTACTCATAAAACCCCCAAACTGAAAACAACCTAGATGTTCCACAAATCCAACACCTTTACATGTTAAAATACTTGGAAAGATCATGGATAAAGGCACATATCTATACACAATAAATCAAAACACAGTCTGCCAATAGCCATTTTCTAAGTCAATAGAGAGAAAATTAAAGCAATTCCCCTAAAGTTAGGGTGAAGACAAGACTGCCCACACTCTCTATATCTATTCAACCTAATACTTGACATACTAGCCAGAGGAAAAAGATAACAAACAGAAGTCAAGCAGATAAAAATTGGAAAGAAAAATGTGAATGATGACAATTCACACATGTGATAATATATAAAATCAACCCCCCAAAATCTACCAGAGAAGTACAACAGCTGACAAAATCCTTCAGCAGTTTGGTTGGAAACAAAATTAACTCAAAGAAGTGAGTAGCCCTCCTTTATTCAAATGTTAAACAGGCTGAGAAAGAAATATGGAAATACCACCCTTCACAATACCCACAAACAATATAAAAATACATTGGTATAAGTGTAACCAAACAAGTGAAATACTTGTATGAGAAGAACTTCAAGTTCCCAAAGAAAGAAATTGAAGAGGATATAAGAAGATCAAAAGATCTTCTGTGATCATGGATTGGATGGATTAACATAGTGAAAATGACAAGCTTACCAAAATCAATTCATAAATTTCACATTAAAATTCCAATACAGGTGTTTACAGACATTGAAAGAGCAATTCTCAACTTCATATGTAAAAACAAAATAGCCAGCTGGGTAGTGGTGGTGCATGCCTTTAATCCCAGCACTTGGAGGCAGAGGCAGGTGGATTTCTGAGTTCAAGGCCAGCCTGGTCTACACACTGAGTTCCAGGACAGCCAGTGCTACACAGAGAAACACTGTCTCAAAAAACAAAAATAGCCAGCGATAGAAAAAAAAAATCTTGTAAAATAAATGATCTCCTATATCTCAAGCTATAATACAAAGAATTAGAAGACAAGAATTGCATCTTATTGGGACAGAAACAGGCAGGTTGATCAATGGAATTATATTAAAGACCAGAAATAAATCCACAAACCTACAGACACTTGATTTTTCACAAAGAAGCCAAAACCATTAAATGAAACAAAGAAAGCATCTTCAACAAATAATCCTAGTCTAACTGGATATCTGCATGTAGAAGAATAAAAATAGTTCCATATTTATCAGCCTGCATAAAACTCAAGTGGATCAAAGACCTTAACTTAAAACCTGATACATTAAATTTAATAGAAGAAAAAGTGAAAAATAATCTTGAAGACATTGGTACAGGAGACAATTTTCTGACCAGAACACTAATGGCTCAGGGTATAAGATCAACAAATGATAAATGTGACATCATGAAACTGAAAAGCTTCTGTAAGTTAAAGAACACTGTCAGTAGGACAAAACAGCAGCGTACAAATTGAGAAATGATTTTTATTAAACATACATCTGGCAGAAGGCTAATATCCAAAGTATGTAAAGAACTCAATAAGTTAGACACCATTTTTTGAGAAGGTTGTTTGGCTTTTTGGATGTTAGAACTTAAGAAATGTTCTTTATATACTTTGGATATTAGCCATTTATCAGATGTGGGATTAGTAAAAACTTTTCCAAATATGTAGGTTGCCTATTTGTCTTATTTACTATGTACTTTGCCGTACAGAAGCTTTTCAGTTTGCTGAGGTCCTATTTATCAATTCTTGATCTAAGAGCCTGTGACAATAAAATCCTGTTTAGGAAATTTGCTCCCTTGCCAATGAGTTCTAAGCTCTTTCCCATTTGCTCTTCTATTAGATTCAGTATATCTGGTTTTATGTTGATATCCTTGATCTAGTTGGACTTGAGCTTTGTACAAGGTGACAGATATGGATATATTTCCATTTTCTACATACCAACTACCAGTTAGACCAGCATCATTTATTGAAGATGCTTTTTTCCATTGTGAAATTTTGACATCTTTGTCAAAGCTCAAGTTTCCGTAGGTATGTGGTTTTATTTCTGAGTCTTTTGTTCTATTCCATTAACTTTTCTTTTTCTGTAGCAATATCATGCTCTTTTTAAAATCAGTTTTGCTCTATAGTATAGTTTAAGGTCAGGGTTGGTGACACCCCTGTAGTATAGCTTGAGGTCAGGGATGGTAATATCTCCAGATGTTCTTTTATTGTTAAGAACCATTTTTATTAACTTTTTTTTGTTCCCTATTTGGGAGAGGGAACTTGTAGAATATACTGCCAGTAAAAAGACATGGCATTAAGTGTAGGAATGGGGTCTCCATCCCATAGTCAGAAACACTGACCCAGAATTGTTCCTGTCTAAAATAACTACTGGAACAAAAATGGAATAGAGACTGATGGAAAGGATGTCCAGTGACTGGCCCAAACTGGGACCACACTCAATGGGAGGCTTCAAGGCCTAACACTATTATTGATGCTATGATGCACTTGCAGATAGGAGCTTGTCATAGCTGCCCCTAACAAGTAGCTGACTGAGAAAGAAGAAAATACTTACACCACACCAATGATCTTAAGTCAGGGACCCCTATGGTTGAATTAGCAAAAAGCTGGAAAAAGTTGAGGAGGAAGGCAACTTCATAGCAAGACCAGTAGTCACAACAGACATGGACCCCAAGATATCTCAGACACTGAGTCACCAACCAGAGAGCATACACTAGCTTGTCAGACCACATCCCACCCAACACACACATACAGAGGAGTACTGCCTTAATGAGAGAAGACTCACCTAACACTTGAGATTCTTGGGGCCCCAGGGAAAGCAGAACCCTAATGGAATGTGGGGTCTATGGGAGTGTGGAGACACCCTCTTGGAGAAGGTAGAGGACGAATGGGATGAGGAACGGTCAGAGAGTGGACCAGAAGAGGAATATTGACTAAAAGGTAAAAAAAAGATTAAAGATAGCAATATATTTTCAAAATGATTAAAGCATAATAAACAAAAGAAGTTAGACACTAACAAACCCAATAACCCAATCAAAACATGGGGTACAGTACTAAACAGGGAATTCTCAATAGAGGAATTTTGAATGGTCAGTAACCAATTAACAAAATGTCAACTGCCAGGAGCCAGGGCCTTAACCATGATCTTGTGGAAATTTACTAGCTTATATATACAGCCCTGAAAGAACATGTGTAGTCTAACAGTAAGTATATTTGTGGGTGTGGAGGACGATGTGACTGTTGGTTCCAGAGACTGAAGATTGCCACCTGGCCTTCAGAAAGCCCCTGGGGCTCTTTTGCCCTCCTTGAAGCTTCCTTTTGTTTATGCTTCTATTGCCATCCCTGAAGTAAAGTTTTCAGAGCTTGATCATACACCTGTCTTGCTCTCATTCTTCATATCTCTTTTTCTGCCTCAGTCTGTCTCTCCTGCCCTAGTTCCCTGCTGAATGCCCCAAGAGTCAGGGCAGTCAACATCCTAGCTATCAGCAAAATACAAATCAAAACACCCCTGAGGTTATTTCTTATATTCAACAGAATGAATAAGATCCATCTCAGGCAACAGTGCATTCAGGCAATGACTCCAGTGGAGGGATAAGGACACCAACCCATTTATAAAACTTTTGACTCAAAATTTGTCCTAAGAAAAATGCAGGGACAAGAAGTAGAGGAGAGAGTGAGGGAATAGCCAAACAATAACTGACCCAACTTGAGATCCATTCCATGGGCATGCACTAATCCTTGATTCTCTTAATGATACTCTACTATACTTGCAAACAGGAGCCTAGCATAAGCTTCCTCTGAGAGATTCTACCAAACAACTGACTGAAATAGATGCAGCTCCTCACAGCTAAATACTGGACAGAGGTCAGGGTCTTTTAGGAATGAGTTGGGAGAAGGATTGAAGACTCTGAAGGGGATAAGAATCCACAGGAAAATCGACAGCACCAACAAACCTGGAAACCCTGGGAGCTCCCAGAGACTGAGCCAACAAACAAATTCCACTAACAAGCTGGATCTAGGCCACTGGCACATATGTAGCAGATATACTGCTTAGTCTTCATGTGGGTCCTCAACAACTGAAGAGAGGTCTATTCCTAAATTAGTAGCCTGACTGTGGATTCCATTCCCCAACAAGGCTGCCTTGTCTAGCTTCAATAATAGAGTGTATGCCTAATCCTTGAGGGAGGGGTGATTTCCAGGGTTGTCCATCATCTAAGAAAAGAAGGAGGAGATAAGAATTTTGTTGGGGAGGCTTGGCCAGGAAGGGGTTATCATTTTGATTTAAATAAATAAATATACAAACAAACAAATGCAAAACTAGAAGGCTATGTAGTGATCACTCAAGGTTCATTTGAAAGACAAAGAAAGGCTCATGCTTGCTTGTCTTCTATAATCTTGAATAAATGCATGAAAACAAATCAAGTTTTAAAAAAGTAAGAAATCGCCTCATAAATAAGATGTTACAATAAAGGGAAGTTACTGTAGGATATTGATAGCATCTTAAAAGGCAGTGTTTCATTCTATGAGCTTATAAGATGTTCAAACAAACAGTTTCACATGGTCTTGCATTATCATATTGGACAGCTTGGACTTCAACCTTGGACATGACCAAGATTGAATGTTTTTCCTTGATCACAAATCTGTTCCAAACATATTTATCTTGTTAGTGGAATTTATAAGAGCTCCTTTTATTCCATATTATGTAGTCATTACTTATTGTCTTAGTCAGGGTTTCTATTCCTGCACAACATCATGACCAAGAAGCAAGTTGGGGAGGAAAGGGTTTATTGAGCTTATACTTCCACATGGCTGTTGATCATCAGAGGAAGTCAGGACTGGAACTCAAGCAGGTCAGGAAGCAGGAGCTGATGCAGAGGTCATGGAGGGATGTTCTTTACTGGCTTGCTTGCTTTCCCTGGCTTGCTCAGCCTGCTCTCTTATAGAACCCAAGACCTCCAGCCCAGGGATGGCACCACCCACAAAGGGGCAATTGAGAAAATGCCCCACAGCTGGATCTCATGGAGGCACTTCCCCAACTGAAACTCCCTTCTCTGTGATAACTCCAGCCTGTGTCAAGTTGACACACAAAACCAGCCAGTACAGTTGACTCCTTGTCAACTTGACACACAAACATCTCTATTAAACCTCAACTCTTATGTTCTCATTCATCCCCAAGATCTAAAGTCCCACAGTCTTACATATTAAAAGCTCAATCAATTTAAAATGTCCAATATCCTTTAAAACTCAAGGTCTCTTACCTATGGACTCCACTAAAATACATTATTCCTTCAAAAGGGAAAAATATCAGGGCACAGTCACAATCAAAAGCAAAACAAATGTCTGGGATTCAACTCACGATCTTCTGGGCTCCTCTAAGGGATTAACCAGTCATTTCTCCAGCTCTGCCCTTTGCAGCACACAGCTTGTCTTCTGGGCTCCAAAAGCCTGTACTCCACTGCTGCTGCTGTCCTTGGTGGTCATTCTTGGTACTGTCATCACTAAACCACTATCTTCCGCTGTAACTAGGGTTCACCAATAGCCTCTCATAGGCTTTCTTCATGGTGCCAAGCCTCAACTCCTTTGCATGACCCTTTCAGTCCTGGGCCATCAATTGCAAACCAATGCTGCCCCTTCACCAATGGCCTTCCATGGCCTCTCACTGTGTTGAGCCTCAGCTGCTCTTCATAGACCCCTTCAGTCCTGGGCCATCAATTGCAAACTGATGCTGCCCCTTCACCAATGGCCTTCAATGGCCTCTCACTGTGTCAAGCCTCAGTTGCTCTTCATGACCCCTTCATGCTGTCGAAACCAGTACCACCTGGGTGACTCTTGCACATTACCAAGTCCTGCTGCAGCACAAGGTACAACCTTGGCTATCTCTGGAACACAGTCTCTTTGCTCTCAAAAAACACTTCCCAGAAGATGTCACCTCAGTGATGCTGGTCTCTTCTTAATCACCGCTAATTTCTTAGCTCCAGGTAACCAGCACCAATGGTCCCAGTAATGCAAAGTTTTCACTTTAGTAGTTCTGGTATCTTATTAATCACAGCTGATACTTCAGCCCCAGCTAACCAGAACCACAGAATCTTCACAATCAGCACAACATGGCCCTGATAAGAGTCTTTAATCTTCCCTCTGAAATTTCAGAGGCCAGGCCTCCATCTCTGCACTGTTCTCAACATGATCTTCCAAGCTCCTATACAACATCCCATAGACCTCTTAACAAACAATGGCTCTTCTAACTCAAAGTTCCAAAGTCCTTCCACAATCCTCCCCAAAACATGGTCAGGTTGTCACAGGAATACCCCACT
Organism: Mastomys coucha; assembly: GCF_008632895.1. Lineage (NCBI taxonomy): Eukaryota > Metazoa > Chordata > Mammalia > Rodentia > Muridae > Mastomys > Mastomys coucha. The sequence goes on from NW_022196903.1 coordinate 125,877,487, forward strand.
CCTGGTACCAATTTGTCTTAGTCAGGGTTTCTATTCCTGCACAACATCATGACCAAGAAGCAAGTTGGGGAGGAAAGGGTTTATTGAGCTTACACTTCCACATGGCTGTTGATAACCAGAGGAAGTCAGGACTGGAACTCAAGCAGGTCAGGAGGCAGGAGCTGATGTAGAGGTCATGGAGGGATGTTCTTTACTGGCTTGCTTGCTTTCCCTGGCTTGCTCAGCCTGCTCTCTTATAGAACGCAAGACCTCCAGCCCAGGGATGGCATCACCCACAAAGGGGCAATTGAGAAAATGCCCCACAGCTGGATCTCATGGAGGCACTTCCCCAACTGAA
>NW_022196903.1:125877846-125894705 GCF_008632895.1 Mastomys coucha
CACTTCCCCAACTGAAACTCCTTTCTCTGTGATAACTCCAGCCTGTGTCAAGTTGACACACAAAACCATCCAGTACACTTATTATTCTATGAGGAGGGTACATATTTTATTTTTGATTCTAATTATATTAGATCTTTCTATCAAAACAGCTAAATCTATCTCCTTAAAATTTCTTCCTAGAATTATTTGAGTAAAACTAGGAATGCTATATAGTCATTAATTCATCTAAACAGCAATAATTCTTGAAAGTTCATCTTCATGTTGATTTGCAGGAAATTTGACCAATAGGGCAGGCAATCACCCAGATAGTGATTCTATCAGGCTGTAGGCAATGAGGACCTCCTGAAGTCCACTCACACCAAGCCAAATAAATAAGGAGTATGACAATGAGAAAAATGAGAAAGCATCCCAGTAGCAAGAAGCAAACATGGGACAAAGTCTCTGGGACCATGCCTCACCAGAGCAACCCATCATAGCTGAGCAAGATGATGAAGAATATTTTCCAAGGAGGTCACTTGCAAATTGTAGTCCTTCTTGCATGGTAACTGCCAATAAACAGAGGAAGGAAGTTCTTCTGCCAATGATAACTGCAGTCAGCTCTAGGCAGTTTGATGTATTTAAATCTGATATTTCCTTGTCAGGGAAACATGGCATTGCACCATAATTATGATTGAAATGCAGCAGTAGTAGTAAGAATCACTTCTCAAAGAGAAGAGGACACATGTTCCCCAGTCTTGTGTATTTTGGATGACAGAACTGCTAATGTCCTCAAATTAAACCATGGCATAATGACTATCTTGGGCTCTAACTGAAAACTAGAATCTGAATTTTCACTAAAACCTTGTTATGAACTTTTGAGTATTTCTTCCTCTTTCCTACCTATGATTAATTCAGGTAACCAAATAAACAGTTTCTCTTCACTGTAATGACCTAGGATTTCCCTCTCAGGGGTTCATGTGGGAAAGACCATACTTCAGACCCAGTGTTAGTTGAGGTGGAGTGAACAAAGTCATCTGAGGTTTGGCCTCTGCTGCCATTAGTTCTCCACTTGCAGTGGTGAGGACTGTTTGCTTCATATCATGATAATTCATCATTCTCTTCTGTTCCCACTGCTTTTATGCACAGATGGAAACAAAGTTACTGATTTGGAGCGTGAGAGACATTCAGTACTGAAAATGGTTCTGTTTGTAAGAACACTTCTTTTCTTAGCTGGATTTACAAAGGCATGGAGGGAGGGAGGGACAGTTCAGAAGTGAAGGGGAGAATAACAGAATGAGAAGGAAGAAGATGATGGCAGATTTAATTGTATATGCCTTTAATCACAAATCTCAGCAAGATCATAGCTTGATCTGTATAAAGGGAGTTTCAGATCAAGTAGGACTTTGTACTGAGACAAAACAAACAATAAACAAACAAAAAGCAAAACTGAAAGACAGACACTATAGTCCTGAAAAGGTCTGAAACTTGTTAGAGGGACTGAATTCCTGGGTCCTTCTGATCATTTGTAAAATTGGGAGAAAAAGTCCTCTTATTCTAATGACATCAAATTATGCCACAACAGTTTATTAGGATTTCAGAAATGATGAAAATGATCTCTAATGCTGTACTTCTGCAATTTTTGTGTCAGACACTCCTCATGTATGGATATTATTCCTCTATCCAGAAGTAAGTTTCAAATTTAAATTCTCAGACCCTAATTAATTGCAAAGACACTGTTCAATTTGAGTTTAAATTATATCTCCTCAGAGCTTAATTTACTTGGTGCTATGTAAATGTACCTGCATTCCTGGCTGAACACAGTTATAGTGAGGCCAACTTTTCTAAAATTGCTGTTTTCAAGAGGGGAGAAATTGTCTTTAGTCTTTTTCTACTTATAAGAATCCACTGAACTACAAAGAACATAGAAAATACCTCCCCAAAAGAAAACTCATGAAACAAACCTGACTCATGCTTCTTAACAAGACAATATCCTAGAAACTAGAATATGGTAAAATAGTGATGTTTCCATCAAGCACAATGTAGAACAATGTCTGAGGGGAGAAGAGCAGCAGAAGTTTCCTTCCTAACCCACAGTGATGACAGTGCTTTCACCTACTTTTCCATGCTATAATGAAGAGGTGCATATTTATTGGCTACAAGGGGATGATATCCTTGATGTCTTCCAAGAAGGAAAGACTCCTGTTGCAATCCTTCTTTATGAGGTATAACATGAGGAGTGGCTGACACAAATATTGCAGCAGTACATGATTAGAGATCATTTTCAGCATTTCTGAAATGCTAATAAACTGTTGTGGCATAATTTGATGTCATTAGAATAAGAGGACATTTTCTCCCAATTTTACAAATGATCAGAAGGACCCAGGAATTCAGTCCCTCTAACAAGTTTCAGACCTTTTCAGGACTGAAAAGGTTTTAAGAGAGGGGAGAGATTACAGTTGTATTCCTTCTAGTGGTGGTTGTCTCTATGGATTATCCTGTTCATTCTCAAACTCAGCAGTGGCTCTGATATTAGGCTCTGGCTACATTCTTCAGGATCAGAAAGACTAAGTCCAGAAGGTATGAACACATTGGTTAAAGACTGTTCTTTTTTTTCCTATAATGATCACACAATCCTTTCTTTTAGAACTTGTCTTACAATTGTTAATTCCTTCTTCCATACATCCTACTACTTTACTTTCTTATTCTACATCTTAATGATACACAAAAAGTTATATGTATGTGTCTGAGACAAGTATGTGTCTGTACAACTGGCAAAAAATAAAATTTGAGGATTCTCATTCCACACACAGAATACTTACAAATCTAGAAGGGCTGTAACTCAGAGGAATACATTAACATCAGAAGGGTTGCCAATTGTGCTTTAGGACATTGTATGAACTCTATGCCACTGCTACAGTTTTTAGTTTGGGTTTCTGAGCCCTAAAATGAAGTTGAGTTAGTTGTTCAATACCTTACATCTTCACACTGAAACCAGAAAAGAAGTGAATAACAAAGATGGTTTTTTCAAATGTATAAAATTCCTGGAGACAATTTTTTATATCAGTTTAAATCAAAGAAAATTACTTAGTAAATGGGGAGACAGAGAGAAAATGGGGAAAGCCAAGCACTTCTCTATCTTGTCATGAAGCTGTGCAGTTATAGATAGGAACAGTAAGGAAGAAATAAACCATGGAAACTGACACTACCATTGTAGTCAGCATTAAGATACTTTTGGTTTCTGCAGCATCTCACAATGTTCATTTCTGGGTGTGGACAAATTTTTTCTGTTGTTATGGAACCTTGCTTTCTCCTTCAATAAGTTTGCTAATTGAATCATGGTCAAGGTTGGGGAATATTTATTTATTCATTTAGAGAAAGTATATTTGTGGCATCAAGGTTGGGGAATCTTTATTTATTCATTTAGTAAAAGTATACTTGTGGGGTCTGTGACTGTTTGCTGAGGCATGGGGCTCTCTCTCTGACACAGATACCTGAGTATCTCTGTTGCTGGGGCCTGGAGCTGCATGGCACATTAGTTAATTAAAAGAAGGCAATGTATGAGTGAGATATTTTATTATAAGAAAGAGAAAATAGGTTGGTCAAGTAGAGAGAAAGATAGGAGAGGAAGGAGAGAAGAAGAGAAGGAAAGAGAGAGAAAGGAAACAAGAGAGCAAGAATGCAGAAGAAAGAGCAAGAGATAGAGGAAGAATTCAAGAAGGCAACAGAGCAAGAGAGAGGGGAGTGGGTGAACCACCCCTTAAATTGTGTGAGGCATGGCTATTTGTCTGTGAGGCGGGTCATGCCTGGCTTTGGTCAGTTGACTGGGGGAAGGGTCCAGTTAGGATACTGGGAGCTTGAGACATTTTCTACCTGATAGGGCACACATCTCCTGGGGCGCAGCTGTGAGAGGTTGTGACTGAAACCTGAGCCAAGGTCCCAGGAGTTACAGCTGAACTCCTTCTGTCCCTTGTGAGCAGATATTGCCCGCTGGGTGCTCCAGGGTTCTTGGTCTATTACTCAACTGGGTCTAAGTCACCTGAACAGACCATTGCCCTAAATATATTCACTTCTTCAAAGAAAAAAAATATGATTAGGTGACACAGTAAAACAGACAATCAAATACCATGCATGGATAATGGTAAGGCTTTATGTGCTACTGCAATGTAAGCTGTAGCATTGGTGACCTCTAGAAATAAACTGTGGGATGTAGGGAGATTTCATTTCACAATCTTTAAAAGTTTACAGATATCTCCTATATCCTAAGTTGATATTGTCATATCCAATAGGTCTTATCTTCATTTAAGGTTACCAAAGACAAGGACAATATCTTATAGTATTTTGGGGGTGTCCTGTACTAAGGAAGTTGCAAGGAGTTTCCCAAACTTGGCACCAATTTATTTGTTATATAGTCCATGCCTCTTAGGGGATCTAGAAGGTTAACATACAATATAAGCTATTACCCTTGACATTTTTTTCCTTCCAGAACATGAAAGCAAGACCCAATTACAGATGTCACTATACACTTAAAACATAGATCTTAGAGGAATCCAGCTTGGACTATCCTGAAATCTTCTAGCTTGTTATCAAACACATACCATTCAAAGGTTCTTAGAATTTGCCAAGGAAGAAAAACAGTCAATAGTCCTCTTAGTGAGATACACACTACTGCCACCTTAACAATCAGAATTTTTAGGTATACTGTAAATACATGAAAATTTATACTGGCAGATAGTATAGCAGCTCTCCACTTTCATCCAAAATTCTCCTTTTTTCAGAAGACAGGGAGATTGCAGAAATGTGCTAGTAATCAAAGGCCAGGGAATGACTGACCATGGGTCCCCAACCACATTTTATACTTCTACATCACAATATCTACATATACACTATAGATTTATGGATTATTTCTGTCTTTATCTTTCTAATGAAATTGCTAATGTTACAGTTCCTACATTACCTTAGTTCTGAATTTTGAACACATGATATTGTTTCCAGTGAGTCATCTTGAGATACATAGTGTGATGACTGCTATGCCTAGCAATTTCCTGTTCAATTCTTCCTGGATAGTCCAAATTAGTAATGATATTAGCTGACTGTATCTTATATACTCTGCAGAGATGTGTACAGTGTTAAGTTTAATGCAGATTGTCATAATGTGAGTGATAGAGTTAATGCATCTAGGGTCTTCTGGGTATAAATCTTACAAATGTCTCCCTCAATCACTTTTCATTATTGGGTCTTTCACTTGCTTATGAAAGTCTAAAGGTGTAGAAATTTTACAGGGAAGCCCTTAACAACTCTGTGTCCACCAATGATGCAGACCTTAAAAATAGACAATGTTAATACTGTTTTCTCCACTCCATAATAAGTTTGTGTTCATATGCTAAGATTTGACAAGTCTAACCAAGTTATAAAAAGCTTTATAGTACTCTTAAGATGTAAAGAATTTAAGGGACACAGCAAAAGTGCTTAGTGCAGGCAGTTCTTTCTCTTTGATACCAGGGGTCAGTTTGGTTTCTCCATATACTAAATGGAAAGTGATAATAGTTTGAGTGGTCTTCAGTAGGTGGTTAGATATGCTTTAAAGTGGGAAAGTTATAAGAACAGATAAAGGAAGAACCAGGCCAATTTTAATATAACAAGTGCTACTATAAGTAAACATTCAAGTGAAATCTATCCTTGATCTTGGGTTACTGTGTCCTGCAACAAGGGCTTAGATTCTGCCAAATGTCACTAATATTATATCATTTGCCTATCATTCTTCAGTGTAAGCAGTAACTGAAAAGGATAGTGTATCATGAAAAAAAAATAACACTCTGAACTCAATTGACCCAGGAAAATCAGATTGTGGAAGACATGGCAAACAAAGCTACAAGGAAGGAAGATGGCAAAGAAGAAACAAACTGGTGCCAACTTGATATTACACACCACCCACATTATTGTTTCATTTTAATTTTATAACATTTAACACAACTATTCATTTATGCAATGTTTAGCTTTTATTTTTGAGAAGTTCATACATGTAAATTACAGGGTTTGATCAAATACACTTTTTTGCTTCCCTCTAAATCTTCTAAAATCCACTCTACTGGTGTACTTTTTCTTACTCTTTTTTTTAAGCATACTGAGTTTGTCTGAATTCTACCAAAATAAAACTAGATTTTTAGTGTAATATGATGATGCCCTACTCTATAAATTTTCATGAAAATAACATACATTTCTTTTTGTCTTATGTTTTTAATTAATATTTTTGTTATCATACACAATAGTAAATTTCTTTGATATACTCTTATTTATCTGTCATGTAATTTTCTTATATGCATCTCTAATATTACCTTCCTTCATTCTTGCTGATCCAAGACTTTCCCTAAATGAATTTACTTCTACTTGTACAACTTTCTATGTGTCTGTGTGTGTGTGTGTGTGTGTGTGTGTGTGTGTGTGCATGTGTGTGTATGTTCAAAGTCAATTTGTGCTGCACAAATGTTCTTGGATATCCAGTCTTCCAACTGAGTATGGCAACTTAACCAGTGTTGCATTCTTAGGAAAAAACAAACAAACAAATAAACAAACAACTGCTTCTTTTCAAGAATTTAAACATTGCCAATAAGTTTATAGATAAGGATAGATTTTATACACAACTCCCTTCTCCATGTTGGAATATCCCTTAGTAAGCCTCTGGTTTTCATTTGAGTCTGCTATAACGCTCTCTTCCATTAGGATTTTATCAACCATTCTGAGAGATATTGTTTGTTGTTGTTTGTTGAAGTTATATATCCAAAATCTTTAGTCGAATTATTTAAACAAGAATGCTTCTGGGCAGTGGTGGCCCAAGCATTTAATCCCAGGACTTGGGAGGCAGAGGCAGGCGGATTTCTGAGTTCGAGGCCAGCCTGGGCTACAGAGTGAGTTCCAGGACAGCCAGGGCTGTACAGAGAAACCCTGTCTCGAAAAACCAAAAAAAAAAAAAAAAAAGAGTGCTTCACAGGAGGTGGTACAATTCATTCCCTGTCAGCACAGGCTGAGCTGCTCTCTTACTGCTCACCCTGGTAAAACTCACATCAATTTCCAACCACACTAGAAGTAATGATTTGTCCTATGAGATAGATTCTACATTTTTATACATTTGATGAATTTGCTACTCTTTTAAAACAGAGGCACAGATGGTAATTAAATTTTATAATGTAAAGCTTATTTCAGGTACAATTGAAAAAGGTCCAGGATTTTAAGAAAGAAAGAGACATGGTCTAATCTTTAGTTTGAAAGGACCACTCTAAATATTGTGATGGAAAGCTATCAGAAATACAACTAAAGATTTGAATGATAGAAACAATCCTAAGAATAAAGTAATTTCTTTCTGTAAAATGAGGTAAAATAAATATTATAAAAGTGAACTTACATAGGACATTGGAAACTTAATAACAAAACTGATTTGCCGAGACAAGACCTATGGTAATATTATTTAAAAATGATTTTATGACTGGTTGAAAAGTAATGATTAACTGACAAAAAATTAAAGATGATATGATATGACCTTTTCCCAAACTATGGCTATATTTTATAACAGGGCTGGAGAAAAAGTGATAAAATTCGAGACTTTTAGAGGAGGCATAAGCTATTCTGAATGTTCCTTGTAAGACACAAACATCTGAACACAGGAAGAATAGGAATATATGTGCATAGAGGAAAAGAGCAAGAAACACCACACTGGACTCTTAAGAACTGAGGTCTCTGAGGAAGAAGAATTTTCTTCTAAAATAATTCTGTAACTGGTGCCTACACCCATGTGAAAAGGAAACTCTGCTTTGTCTTCTCTTAGTCTATGAATTTGAGTATTTTTATTTATTTCATTTGTTTTTGACAGTCATTGTAAATTGATACAAAAAAGAATGAGTGGGAAGAGTGGAAATTAATAGTTATATTTGAGTAATGTTGAATTTGAAATAATTATAGAAGTCAAATGACAGTGGGAGGACTTCCACAGCTCTAGGTAATAACAGGTCAGCTTCATGGTAGTTATTGCTTCAAGCCTACTCTTCCTAACTCAGTTTTCTCTTTTAGCTTTCCTGTAGATTTTGGTTTTATTATTTCTAATGAGTTCATAGCTGATATTTCTATTTCATGACACATCTCTTCATTCTTTTTTAACAGTGGAAAATTCTAAAAGGGACTTGATTTGAGTGACATTTGGTAGACTCACACGGTATCTTTTGTAAAGCATAGAAAAATGGATTTTGATGATTTCCTTCAGGACTGCCAAATCCAATGTCATCCACAAAACACAAGCAAGTCACCCTCACTTCCTCTGTAATTCTTCTCTCTATCCTAATTTCTCACCTGAAGATCTACCATATTTTCCTGGTCAAAGCCCTCTTCTCCAGATTACCTTTCATGTAGCATCTTAGACTATGTGTTCTTATTCTGTCTAATAAGCTCAGAAGCATAGGCAGAAATAATGAAGTATACTATTTCCCATAATTATGACAGAATTATCATCTGCAAAAGATATCTCTTTAGAATAAAATTATGTTCATGCCATAGAAAACACCATCTAGTCTTTCAAGGGCCAAATCATAAGTTGCTGCCTTATTAAACAATCCTAATTGCTGCCTGTATTAGTCACTGTATGCTTTAAGGAAGGTCCAGAATTATCTGAATAGGCAGAGCACATGAATCAATCATTCATACTGAAACAACAGGTTTTTCTTATAGGATAAATACCAACATTGTATTCCTCACCTACCTGTATCCAAACCATGCACATATCCCACAGCCCTGCATCATTCTAAATAAATCTGTATCTTTTTCAATATATGAAACAGAAGGTATTTATTCATAGTAATTAATTTTCATCTCTCAGGGTAAAGAGAAGCAGGGAAAAAATAAGTAAAATAGATTTCCCAACAATTATATGAAAAATGATCAGTCCAGCTACACCAGATATATAAAGAAATATTTTAAAATTTTATTAGTACATCTCAGAAATAAGAATAAGCTGTAGATATGTTGTTGAACCCTATAGAGATTTGTTTTAGAAAACTGAGCTTGGAATACCCAAGATACAATCCACAAACCACATGAAACTTAAGAAGAAGGAAGACCAGAGTGTGGATACTTTGATTCTTTTTAGAAGGGGGGAATATTACCCATGGAAGGAGTTGCAGAGACAAACTATGGAACAGAGACTGAAGGAAGCACAATCCAGAGACTGCTCTACCTGGGAATCCTTCCTATATTCAATCACCAAACCCAGCTGGATGATAGGAGCCTGACATACCTGTCTTCTGAGAGGCTCTGACAGTACCTGACTAACACAGATGTAGAGGCTCACAGCCATCCATTGAACTGAGTACAAGGTCCCCAATGAATCAGGTAGAGAAAGGACCCAAGGAGCTGAAGTAGTTTGCAGCCCCATTGGAGGAACAACAATATGAACTAACCAGTACCCTCAGAGCTCCCAAGGATTAAGCCACCAACCAAAGAGTACACATGGTGGGACTCATGGCTCCAGCTGCATATGTAGCAGAGGATGGCCAAGTTGGTCATTAATGGGAGGAGAGACCTTTTTCCTGTGAAGGTTCTATGCCACATGGTAGGGGAATGCCAGGGTCAGGAAGCAGGAAAGGATGGGTTGGTGAGCAGGGGGAGGGAGGAGGTAACTGTTGTTGTTGTTTTTTTTTTTTTTTTTCAGAGGGGAAACCAGGAAAGGGGATATCATTTGAAATGTAAATAAAGAAAATATCTAATAAAAGTACTGAAATCATGAAATTCACAGGTAAATGTAGAGAACAATAAAAGGAAATCATCCTCAATGTCATATCCCAGTCTCAGAAAGAGATATCAGCTAAGTCAATGACAACTAGTAGAACCAGAGAGATAAGGTATAGAGTAAACAACTTGGGGTCTATACAGATAAATAAACCTAAGAAAAGGAAATAGAATAGATAATTATGGATTGAAGGGGAAGACACTAACACTTCTACAGAGGATCAACTGGAATGGGAAAAAAGGAAGGGAAAGTGGCAAGAGACTGCCAAAAATCAAGGGCCATTTGAGGGTTACTATGGAAAGCTAATATGATTGAAGCTTATATAAATATAAATAAATAAAATATAAATAAATAAAATATAAATGAAATTGCCAAACAACTGAAGAGTCAACTAGCCATCTCTTGTCACTAAATATAAGATTCCAGTTCTGGGATTAGGTTATATCTACTTGAATTGTTGACCAAAGGGGTCCCATCAGAACTCTCAAACAAACCAGGTTGATGCCAAGTCTATTGGTTTTTCTCCACATACTGACACCAAGGCCTCATTGCTGAATCCAATACCTAGACAACTCTTTGAACATGGAGAACTGTGTACCTACATAGAGCCTTCACACCTACGAACTACCTTCTTTGGAAAGGGAAGGTACTATGCAAGCTATCAAAGAAAAGTTAGTACCAAGCTAGCCATGAAACCTTTGATCTACAATAGTGTTCCACCTACAAGATATGCTAGGGAAATTGTGGCATAAATTTTGTGGGAGTAACTGAACAATATCCAAGTTGACTGAGACCAGATACCCCAGGGACACACAGCAAAAGCTAATAATCTCGTTCTTAAAAAAATGAAAATGGAATGAAATAGGGCTTGACCAGCATCTGCTGTCATCTGAATTTTAATTTTAGATATTCTGACTGGTGTGAGGTGGAATCTCAGGGTTGTTTTTATTTGCATTTCCCTGGTGATTAAGTATATTGAACATTTCTGTAGGTGATTATCAGCCATTCAATATTCCTCAGTTGAAAAATCTCTGTTTATCTCTGTTCCCCATTTTAATAGGGTTATTTGGTTCTCTGGAGTCTAACTTCTTGACTTTGTATGTATAGGATATTAGCCCTCTATCAGATATAGGATTAGTAAAGATCTTTTCCCAATCTGTTGGTTGCCTTTTTGTCTTATTGACCATGTCCTTTGCATTAAAGAAGCTTTGCAATTTTATGAGGTTCCATTTCACCATTCTCTTTCTTTTTTTAAAATTTTATTTTTAATTTTTTTCACTCCACATTCCATTCCCTGCCTCCCCCACCATCCACCCTCTGATTACTCCACATCCCACACCTCCTCCTTACCCCACCCCATCTCTCCAAGGATACCCCATCTACCTACCCCACTTGAGCTCTAAACTCCACCTTGAGGGTTAGGCATATAATCTCTGAATGAACACAGACCTGGAAGTCCTCTACTGTGTGTGTGCTGGGGGCTTCATATCAGCTGGCGAATGCTGTGTGTTTGGTGGTCAAGGGTTTGAAAGATCTTTTGGGTCCAGATTAATTGAGATTGCTAGTCCTCCTGCAGGATCTCCATTCTCCTCAGCTTTTTTCTGTCTTCCCTAATTCAACAACAGGGGTCAGCTGCTTCTGTCCATTGGTTGGGTGCCAACATCTGCATCTGACTCTTTTAGCTGCTTGTTGATCTTTCAGGGGGCAGTCATGATAGAACCCTTCTTGTGAACACTCAGTAGCCTCAGTAATAGTGTCAGGCCTTGGGACCTCTCCTTGAGCTTGATCCCATTTTGGGCTTGTCACTTGACCTTCTTTTTCTCAGGTTCTTCTCCATTTCCATCCATTCCATTCTTTTAAATAAAAGCAATTATGGGTCAGAGATGTGACCATGGAATGGCAACCACATCCCTCACTTGATGTCTTGTCTTCCTGCTGGAGGTGGCCTCTATATGTTCCCTCTCTCTACTGTTGGGTATTTCATTGAAGATCCCTCTATTTGCATCCTGGTAGTCTCTTACCTCCCAGGTCTCTGGTGCAGTCTAAGGAGCCCACCAACCTCATATTTCCTGAGGTTGTCTTTTTCCATTCTTTCTGCTGGCCCTCATGATTTCAGTCCTTTTCCCTTACCCAGTACTAGATCGGGTTCCCCTCTGTCTCTCACCACCCCAAACACACCTCCTCACTTTCCCTCCCAGGCCTCTCCCTCCCTCCTTACTTGTGATTGCTTTCTTCTCTATCCAAAGTGGAACTGAGGCATCCTCACTTGGGCACTTCAGCTTGTTGACCTTTTTGAGTTCCGTGGACTGTATCTTGGGTATTCTGTATTTTATTTTTTTGATAATTCTACTTATTAGTGAGTACATACCATGCATGTCTTTTGGGTCTGAATTACATCACTCAGGATGATATTTTATAGTTCCATTCATTTACCTGCAAAACTCAGGATGTCCTTGCTCTTAATAGCTGAGTAGTATCCCATTGTGTAAATGAACCACATTTTTTTATCCCTTCTATTGTGGGACATGTAGGTTCCAGCTTCTGGCTATGGCAACTAAAGCTGCTATGAACATACTGGAACATGTGCCCCTGTGGCATGGTGTGGCATCTTTTGGATATATTCCCAACAGTGGTATAGCTGGGGCTTCAGGTACATCTATTTCCAATTTTCTGAAGAATCTCCAGATTGATTTCCAGACTGGTTGGCCCAGTTTGCAATTCCACTAGCAGTGGAGGAGTGTTCGTCTTTCTCTACATCCTCTCCAAGATGTGTTATATCCTGAGGTTTTGATCTTAGCCATTCTGCTTGGTGTAAGGTGGAATGTCAGGGTCATTTTGATTTGCATTGCACTGATCACTAAGGACTTTTTCTGATTGGGTTGTTTGGTTTCTTTGGTGAATAACTTCTTGAGTACTTTATATATTTTAGATATTACCCCCACCTCTCTCTCTCTCTCTCTCTCTCTCTCTCTCTATATATATATATATATATATATATATATATATATATATGATTAATCAATAATTTTTTCACAATCTGTAGGTTGCCAATTTGTCTTATCAACTATATCCTTTGCCTCACATAAGCTTTCCAGTTTCATGAGGTTCCACTTATCAATTATTGATCTTAGAGCATGAGCCATCGGAATTCTGTTTAGGAAATTTCACCTTGTGCCAATGAGTTCAAGGTTCTTTCCTACTTTTTCTTCTATTAGATTCGGTGCATCTGATTTTATGTTGAGGTCCCTGATCCACTTGGACTTGAGCTTTGTGCAAGGTGACAAATATGAATCAATTTTCATTCTTCTGCATACAGACAGACAATTGTAACAGCACCACTTGTTAAAAATGATGTCTTTTCTTCCACTGATATTTAGCACCTTTGTCAACGATCAAGTGACTATATGTGTGTGGGATCATTTCTGGGTCTTCAATTCTATTCCATTGATCTTCCTCCCTGTCTCTGTATCAATACCATGCAGTTTTATTACTATTGCTCTGTAATAGAGCTTGAGGTCAGGGATGGTGATTCTCCCAGCTCTTTTATTGTTCAGAATAGTTTTTGCTATCCTCAGTTCTTTGTTGTTCCAAATGAATTTGCAAATTGTTCTTTCTAACTCTATGATGAATTGAGTTGGAATTTTGATGGGAATTGCATTGAATCTGTCGATTGTTTTCAGCATGATGGTCATCTTTACTATATTAATCCTTCCAGTTCATGAGCATGGGAGATCTTTCCATCTTCTGAGATCTTCTTCAATTTCTTTCTTCAGAGACTTGAAATTCTTATCATATAGATCTTTCACTTGCTTGGCTAGAGTCACACCAAGTTATGTACTATTATTTGTGGGTATTGTGAAGGGTATCATTTCCTTAATTTCTTTCTCAGCCTTTTTTTTCCTTTTAGTAGAGGATGGCTACTAATTTGTTTGAGTTAATTTTATATCCAGACCCTTTGCTGAAGTTGTTTATCAGGTTTAGAAGTTCTCTGGTAGAGTTTTTGGGGTCACTTAAGTATAAGTTCATATCATCTGCAAATAGTGATATTTTGACTTTTTCCTTTCCAATTTGTATCCCTTTGACCTAATTTTGCTGCCAAATTGCCCTAGCTAGAACTTCAAGTACTATGTTGAATAGATAGGGAGAGAGAGGGCAGCCTTGACTAGTATCTGACTTTAGTGGGATTGCTTCAAGTTTCTCTCAATTCTGTTTTATGTTGGCTACTGGTTTGGTATATATTGCTTTTACTAGGTTTGGGTATGGGACTTGAATTCCTGAATTTTCCAAGACTTTTAAGATGAAGTGATGCTGACTTGTCAAATGATTTTCAGCATCTAATGAAATGTTCATGTGTTTTTTTCTTTGAGTTTGTTTATGTAATGTATTATGTTGATGGATTTCAGTATATTGAACTATTCCTGCATTCCTGGAATGAAGCTTGCTTGATCTTGGTGAAAGATCATTTTGATGTGTTTTTTGGATTCAGTTGGCAAGTATTTTATCAAGCATTTTTGAGTAAATGTTCATAGAGAAGATTGTTCTAAAGAATTCTTTCTTCTTTTGGTTTATGTGTGGCTTTAGTATAAACATAATTGTAGATTCATAGAATGAATTGAGTAGTATACCTTCTGTTTCTATTTTGTGGAATAGTTTGAAGTTTATTGGTATTAGGTCTTCTTCAAAGTTCTGATAGAATTCTCCACTGAATCTATCTGGTCCTAGGCTTTTCATGTTTGGAAGACTAATAATGACTGCTTCCGCTTCTTTAGGGGTTACAGGACAGTTTAGGTGATTTATCTGGTCCTGTTTTAACTTTGGCACCTTGTATGTATCTAGAAAATTGTCCAATTCATCCAGATGTTCCAATTTAGTTGAGTATAAACTTTTGTAGTAGAATCTGATGATTTATTAAATGACCACAGTTTCCATTTCTTGTCTCCCTTTCATGTCTTATTTTATCAATTTGGATACTGCCTCTGTGCTCTCTGGTTAGTCTGGTTAAGGGTTTATCTATCCTGTTTATTTTCTCAAAGAACCAGATCCTGCTTTTGTTGATTCATTGTATAGTTCTTTTTGTTTTGATTTGTTGATTTATGTCCTGAGTTTGTTTATTTCCTGTTGTCTACTCCCCTTGAGTTTATTTCCTTCTTTTTCTTCTAGAGATTTTAGGTGTATTGTTAAGCTGATAGTGTATGCTCTCTCCAGTTTGTTTTTGGAGCCACTTAGAGCTATGAGTTTTCCTCTTACCACAGCTTTCATTGTGTCCCCTAAATTTTGATATGATATGTCTTCAATTTCAATTAAATTCTAAAAAGTCTTTAATTTCTTTCTTTATTTCTTCCTTGACCAAGTTATTTTTGAATAGACCATTCTTCAATTTGCATGGTTCGGGTGTTTTCCATTGTTTTGTTGAAATTTAAGACTAGCTTATCCCATGGTTATCTAATAAAAGGCATGGGATTATTTCAATCTTTTTGTATCTGTTGCAGCTTGTTTTGTGGCCAATTATATGGTCAATTTTGGAGAAGGTACCATGAGGTGGAGAGAATAAAGTATATTCTTTTGCTTTAGGATGCAGTGGTCTATAAATATTTGTTAGATCCATTTGGTTCATAACTTCTGTGAGTTACGGTGTGTCTATGTTTAGTTTCTGTTTTCATGATTTGTCCACTGCTGAGTGTGGGGTGTTAAAGTCTCCCACACTTATTTTGTGGTGTATAATGTGTGTTTTGAGCCTTTGTAAAGATTCTTTTATGAATGTGGGTGACCTTATATTTGGAGCATAGATGTTTAGAATTGAGAGTTCATCTTGGTAGTAGATTTTTCCTTTGACCAGTATGAAATGTCCTTTCTTATTCTTTTTGATAATTTTTAGGTGAAATTCAATTTTATTTGATATTATAATGACTACCCCAGCTCATTTCTTTAGACCATTTGCTTGGAAAATTGGATTCCATCCTTCTACTCTGAGGTAGTGTCTGTCTTCATCACTGAGGTACATTTCTGGTATGCAGCAAAAGGCTGGGCACTGTTTACACATCCAGTCAGTTAGTCTATGTCTTTTTTGGGGGAATTGAGTCCATTGATGTTAAGAGATATTAAAGAAAAGTGATTGTTACTTCCTCATATTTTTATTGTTATAGGTTGAATTATGTTTATATACCTATCTTCTTTTGGAATTCTTGAAAGATTACTTTCTTGCTTTTTCTAGGGTGTAATTTCCCTCCTTGTGTTTTCCATCTATTATCCTTTGTAGGGTTGGATTTGTGGGAACATATTTTGTAAATTTGATTTTGTTGTAGAATATTTCTTTTTCTCTGTCTATGCTAATTAAGAGTTTTGCTAGGTAGAATAGTCTGGGCTGGCATTTATGTTCTTTTAGGGTTTTTATGACATCTGTCCAGGATCTTCTAGCTTTCATAGTCTCTGGTGAGAATTCTAGTATAATTCTGATAGGCCTGCCTTTATATGTTACTTGACCTTTTTCCTTTACTGCTTTTAAAATTCTTTCTTTGTTTAGTGCATTTGATGTTTTGATTATTATATGATGGGAGGAATTTCTTTTCTGGTCCAGTATATTTGGAGTTCAGTAGGCTTCTTGTATATTCATGGGCATCTCTTTCTTTAGGTTAGGGAAGTCTTTTTCTATAATTTTGTTGAAGATATTTATTGGCCCTTTAAGTTGTGAATCTTTGCTCTCTTCTTTACCTATTATCCTTAGATTTGGCCTTCACATTGTGTCCTGGATTGCCCTCATGTATTGAGTTAGGAACTTTTTGCATTTTGCATTTTCTTTGACTGTTGTGTCAATGTTTTCTAAGGTATCTTCTGCCCCTGAGATTCTCTCTTCTATCTCTTGTATTCTGTTTGTGATGCTTGCATATATGACTCCTAATTTCTTATCTAAGTTTTCTAACTCTAGGGTTGTCTCACTTGTGATTTCTTTATTGTTTCTCTTTCCATTTTTAGATCTTGTATGGTTTTGTTCATTTCCTTCACCTGTTTGATTGTATTTTCCTGTAAATCTTTAAGGGATTTTTGTGTTTCCTCTTTAAGGGCTTCTACTTGTTTACCTGTATTCTTCTCTATTTCTTTTTTCTTTTTTTTTTTTTAG
>NW_022196903.1:125896182-125927755 GCF_008632895.1 Mastomys coucha
TGGTGTCTAACTTCTTGAGTTCTTTGTAGACATTGGATATTAGCCCTCTATCAGATATAGGGTTGGTTCTCTATTTCTTTAAGGGAGTTATTTATATCCTTCTTAAAGTCATCCATCTATTCTTAAGCTTATCCCTTGCCATCTGATCATCTCTAGTGCTCCATGTCCTAGGTATATCTTACTAGAGACTGTCCTTCCTGAAATCCTGGTTGAATCAGAACTACTCAAAGTACAGCTCTCTCTGTGATCCTGTGATTCCAGGATTCTGTGATCCTGAGATTCTGGGTATGTCAGAGTTCCTGGTTGTCAAGCTGCTTCTGACACCCTCGTGTGATCCTGGTGTGATCAAGATCCTGGAATTCAAAGATCTTGGCCTTGAAAGAGCGATTTGGAGTGGAGCCTCTTCCAGGAGCTGTGGGACTGTCTGCTGAGTTCAAGCCCTAGGTAGACTGGCACAGACAGGAAGGAACCGGAGCCACTGGTCGTGCATTCTTCCTGTGTCCCTGGATCCTGCTGGTCCCAGTTACTCGTGGTGTTGGTATTGGAACAGATGTTGTGCTCTACTCAATGCTGATCAAGCACCTGAGAGTGTAGCCACCTCCAGGGGCTGTTGGACTAGTTGCTGAGTTAGTGCTCAAGGTAGACCAGTGCAGATTGGAATCATATTCTTTTAATTGGGAAAGAAAGTAAAGCATTCCGTGATTCATATAGAAACTGCCTCCCATATTGCTCTGATCTAGTAATTAATTATGTGGGTTTGCAGAAGCCATATTTGCTTTTCTAAAGATTAAAGACAGGGACAAAAAGAGAACTTGTGAATTCAGCTTGGGAGATACTAGACACCTGTTCCTGGTTAATGTTAACCCTGACAGCAGGTTGGAAACCCTGGGAAGCCCAGGACCTTAGAGAACTAAAGAAAGCAGTATCAGAAGATGGCTCTCATTCACCCTGGGTAGAGACCATCCTAGAGGGCTTTGCCCACCAGGCTCTCACCCTCAGAGACTGGAGGGAGGTGGTCAAGGCTGTGTTCCCCTCACCCATGTTCCTTAAATGGATGGCCTTTTACCAGAAGTGTAGAGTGCAGAGGGAAAAGAACCAACATTGTATCTTTAAGGGAAGAAATGTTTCAATTCGATTGTTTGGCAAAAATCCTCAGTCTATAGTTGGACCTGTTAGTTCTAAGGTGTATGAGATAGAGGGGTCAGCCCAATTTAAAGAGAGCTGCCTAGGAGATCAGAAGGTTGTAAGGCAGTTGGAGAAGGACAGACAGCTCTAGAACAGCTGAAAGAAGAGCAGTCAGTGAAATCTGTATCATACCAATTTGTGCCTGAGTTCTCCTTTCCTGATTTCAGATCTGATTGAGAGGATAGAGAAAAGCTCCCTTAGGAAGAAGCAGAAGAAAAGGGGGCCAGAGACTGAAAATGCCCCCCAGGCTGTGTACTGTCAGTACCTCCCCCCTATAATCCAATCAACAGTGGGGATCCAGGACTCTTCTTTTACCCAGAGGTTTGGCGAGTGGTGAGGTCAGAGCTCCAGCTCGTCTGCCCAGTTTTTCAAGATGCAAGCAGACCTGTAGCACCTAGGAATAAGAAGAAGAAGAAGAAGAAGAAGAAGTAGAAGAAGAAGAAGAAGAAGAAGAAGAAGAAGAAGAAGAAGAAGAAGAAGAAGAAGAAGAAGAAGAAGAAGAAGAAGAAGCAACATCAAGAAGAGCCAAGAAGAGCCGAGACACCAAGAAGAGCCGTGACATCAAGAAGAGCTGTAACACTTAAGAACCTAGGAAAGCTGTAATACCTAGGTACCTTAAAGAGCTGTAACACCTGGGTACCTAGGAGAGCTGTAACGAAAAAAGAAATTTCCTGAGTAAACCGTCGAGAGAAGAAGTCTCGGTGTTCTGTCCTCATTGCTGCTTGCTTCTGTGGAGTGGCCTGGAAGGGCTGGAGACAGCCCCTTATATACCCGAGCTTGAGCTGCCAAGTCCTCCTGGATTGGTTCCCCGGCAAACCCTTATTAGCATACACCTGCTCGGGAGGGGTGCATGCACAGTGGAATCGTCTATTGCTACAGTGTATTGGGAACCAGCGCCATCTTGGATTTTATCGTTCAAGCGGCTGCCTACATCTCCCCATTTTTTATTTTATTTTATTTGAAGGCTGCTCACAATAGATCAGGAGGCGATGCACTCTGCCATGGTCCCTGGCTTGGGTCATTCCACTTCGAGATCACAGCCTTACCCGTCATAGGATTACCCCTCCCCGCCTGAGGGCTCCATGTCTTAGGTTGTCTGTGCTCGGGGAAGGTTGCCTGTCTTTGGGGTGCCATGGAGCTGGTGCGTTTCACCAACCCTGAGTGTTTGAGGTGGATTATTGTTTTAGTGAGGCCAGCCAAATACTGGGAGATGTGTCATTCTCGATAGCCACCAAGGCTTGGTAAACCACTGCTTTATGTTTAGCATGCTCCCTTTTCATTCTGAAAAGTAACAAAGGACACAACCCAGGAGGAACAAAACTCCCCAGAGTGCTATGCCCACCCACTGTGGTATTGGTTTTGGAAACACCGACAGAATCCTCCATGTTGACTCTGCTTGGCTCTCCACCAGGAACAGAAGAAGAGTGTATAGGGCTCTCGGGCATGATCTCTCCATTCTGCGTGGCACGCTTCCTTGTCAAGATGCGCAATCCTTCTTTAGAGAGCATCCTATGATCTTTCCAAAGATTACGTCAGCAGCCCTTATAATTGGGGCTCCAAATGTGTTTACTGATGGTTCTAAAACAAGCTGTGGGACCTATATGGCAGAGAAACAAGTGCCCTTGTTATGTCAATTCTTGCTGGGCTCTCCTCAAGTAGTTAAGTTAAAAATAGTAATTGAAGTTTTTAAAAATTGCCAATTTGCTTTTAATTTGATATCTAATTTGGCTTATGCTGTTAAAATTCTTGAAACCACTGGCACCATTAAAATTAATAGTACCGTTTGTGCATTATTTGAGAATTTGCAGAAATTAATTTGGCAGAGAACACCTGGGTACCTAGGAGAGCTGTAACAAAAAAAGAAATTTCCTGAGTAAACCGTCGAGAGAAGAAGTCTCGGTGTTCTGTCCTCATTGCTGCTGATAGGCAGAGGCACGGAACACAGGGATTAAAGAATGGAGTCTTCATTTTGGTTGGTGCAGAAAGAATAAATGCCAAAACATGACCAGGTATACTTTTGGGTAGGCATCAAAAAAGTGATCAGTTTTGGTTTGGCCAAAACCAGAAACATTGGTTCTTCACCAGTGCTTAAGCCAGAAATGCCAGACTTTAGACTGAAATACATTATTTGGTTCTTCCCTGGCCAGAGGTAGGGGATATCAAAATATGAGGTGGGTTTCACACTATCAATCTTTTTCCTAGAAGAAGAGTACTGGAAATTACTTATGAGGATGCAATTAAAAGCAAGCAGCACTAGTGATTATACTAACAGGCTTGGTCGGCTCCTCACACCAAACCTATATGCACTCAGGATCCTTTTCAATTTTATATGGGAGCTCTGCCCTTGTCTTAAGCACTGTCCTTGTCATAAACTTACAAGAATCCCCCTTTAAACACATCCTTCTGTTCTACATAATTTTTATTTTTTGGAATCATAAGACAAATGGTCCAGATGAGATGCCAACAGCTTGGTGAGTCTTTTCTATGACTGTGAGTGTTTGTCACACTATCTCCAAAGTTTAATGCTGCAAAATCCCGAAAAAAATATGATATGCTCAAGAAGACCCCACATTCCTGTAACTGTGAACCAGGTCATGGCCATTCCTTCATCCAGACACATGAGATATTTTCTTACTTTTAGCACTGACTCTATTCCACGGAAGAGATGAACACTGATAAGACAAAATGCCTGGTAAGAGACAGATTCATTCAGTAAGCTTTCTAGCTTGGCTAAATTCACCTCTATGCTTAAAGAAAAAAATCTTTATCTGCCCTGAATAATTCTACTCAGTGGTGCCATCTCTTATTGTTACATACTAGCTAGTTTTTGCAGAGTTGGGGGGCTTCGAGGATGTGCCTACCCCTCAAGCATAGTCAGAATCATAGAAAACCAAGAATTACCACAATACTGAATGCAGTAGATGTTCAGGCTCCTGCGACCTACTGCCACCATGAAAGAACAAATTGAATATGACAGGAGATCAAATCGAGTAGAGGAGGTACTTTAAGACTGAGATCGGAAAGTGCAATAAAGAGTGTCAGCAATCCTTGTTCTCCAAAGGAGAAATTCCACAGAGAGTAAAATCCCAACATAGGTACAGTTTTTCATCTCTGATATCATATTTGATCCACAGATATGTTGGACTGAGGCTTACATTGTTGAATTCTTTTTCCTTGTAAATAAGCCTCATTCCTATGAACTGTATTGATGCTATAAATTAATCTTACATGTGAGAAGTAGTAACTGATAACTGAGGAGGTGTTATGGGAGTTACCTTTCCTCTGAATTTAAGATGCCACATGACAGGAGAAAGAACAATTGTCCCTCTTTAGAGTGCAACCTGCAGCCTGAAAGGATGGCTTGGCTGAATCTGATGGAAGTAACAGTGTTTGTTGAGGTCCAGAGGAAAGGCTACTCCAATTTTATCAGGTCTTTTTTTTTCCTCCTCTCCTTTCTCCTTATCCTCCTCTTCTTGTTGTTCTTATTTTTCTTCTTGTTCTTGTTCTTCTTGTTCTTGTTCTAGTTCTTGTTCTTGTTCTTCTTTTCTTGTTGTTGTTGCTTCTCTTCTTGTTGTTCTTCTTGTTCTTGTTCTTCTTTATCTCGTTCTTCTTGTTCTTGTTTGTTGTACCAAGGGCAGGGGCCTGGGCTGCCTGGAGCTTTCTCTCTCTCTCTGGAGGCAGAGGGCCAGTTGCTGAGACCCAGTTCTCTCTTTCTCCCCTGGGGCTGACCAGTTGCTACATGGTGTCTTAGTTAAAAAGGGGGCAATGTATAAATGATTTATTTTATTTTAGGAAGGAGTAAATATGCTGGTTAAGTAAAGGGAAGGAAAGGAGAGGAAGAGAGAGAGAGAAAGGAGAGGAGGAAAGCAAGCTAAGAGAATAAAGAGCAGAGAGGAGAGGGAATGTAAGAGAGAGTAAGAGTAAGAGAGTGAAGAACAAGAGAGCAAGAGAGAGATAGGAAGTAAGAGAATGAGGAGGGGGCAAACCACCCCTTTAATTGTATGGGGTGTGGCATGTCTAGCTTGTGGACAGATGACTGTGTGTAGGATCCAGCTAGAATGCCAAGAGCTTGGGACATTGTCTGCTTGATAGAGCACACATCTCCTGCAAGGGCAGCTGTTAGGGGTTTGGGATGAAATCTGAGCCATCATCTCAGGAGCTATCACCAAATGCCTACTGTCCCTTGTGAACAAATTGACTCTGCTCAGTGGGTCTCTGGGGATCTGAGGTGGCAGCTGTACTGGACACCGGCTGTCAGAATGGCCCACTGCCCCACACTTGTTCTTCTTCCTGTTCTTGTTCTTCTCCTTCCTTTTCCTCTTCTTCTCATATTTCTTAAAAATGATTGTTATAGGATTCTAAGTTCAAAAGTAATGAAATTTGGTTCTATCTGTAGCCCTGGCAAAAAAAAAAAAATGACATTCTAATTAACCCCATGGAAAACATATGATTACTATCTGGTTTGAAGTTTTCTGCCCCTTTAATTGATGCTACACACAGCAAGTTCCTTTCTGAATTCACAAGGCTGCAAAAACAAAATCCTCACTGCTGAACAAAAATTATATTCTCTGAGTCAAGGGAAACAGTTGATAATTAACAGGTGTCTACATTCCAAGCAATGATGTGAGTGGCTTAATATGCTAATAAAATAAAATAAAATGAGAATAAAGAAAAAAGTCATGGGGTGATTCTGTTCCTTATATTAATTTGAGAACCACCCTTTTCCCACTTTGTAATGTTATGTCATGTTCTTTTCTACATGACAAAGTTAGTTCCTGTTTATAAATCATCAGATAGAAATAAAAGAAACATGGTTAACACCAGGCAAACTAATAATGTCTCCCCCTCTAAGGAAAAAATTCTTAACATTCAACTTCCAAAACATGTTTTAATGCTTTATTAAATTGACTATAGCTAAGAAAGTCCCTGAGTCCCATACGAGTTATAGTAACTCCTTGTGGCCTAGATAAGTGCTGAGTGCTTCTCATCAGTTATGTGCATCTTATGCATAGTTATGAAATCTTTAGTATATTGATAGATACCTTAAAAATTCAGTCTTCATAGGGAGCTGTGTCAGTGGTAGTTCATGGAGATTCTGTTTCACTTCTCAAGTTTAGAAATAAAGTGAAGAAAACAAAGATGAGTAAGTACTTCAGATATTGTTCAGTCAGTAAAATAATTCTCATGCATTTGAACCCAAATTCAGGTGCCTAGCATCCAAGTAATAGCTTTGCAAATAAGTGCATCTGAAGCTAATGCAAGAACTCAGGAGACAGAGACAGACAGACCTTTAATATCACTAGATTCATGCCTAGAGAAACTGATAAGGTTCAAATTCACCCAGAGGCCTACTACTATTTTTCTCCTAAATAGACACAGTATTAAATCAACTCACAATGTCTTATGCACACATCAATAAAGGTATTTCTCATTTGCAGTAGAAAATGCCTAATATCAATGTGCAGAGAATGAGACTGCAGAATATTCAAAAGTAAATGAAACATTTTTACCTTTATTCCCATTCTCAAAGGGCTCAGAAGTCATTGTGGAAGAAAGGGCTGTAATAGTATAAGAACCAGAGAATGCTCTAAGGAAACATTATCTTCTGGACACAAAAGGCAACTGCAGCTGCACATAGGAATTGACAGTGGGTTTTACAGCATGTCCAAGACCTGTGCCTGTGCAAGTCTAAGCCATATGAAATCCAGCAATTTTTTTTTATATATTGAAAATTGAGTGGTGGAGGCCAATTGACAAAAATGCCCAGTGTCAACCTCAGGCTTGCATATACACAAGCAGAAACGTCAATGCACTCTCTCACACACAGATGTACACATTTAATTAGTAAGTCCCTTTTGGTTATCAACTTCAATTTTCCACATACCAGGGTTTGATATAACCTGGGAGAAAGTTGCAATAGGAAATTGTCTGGATTAGATTTTTGAATATGCCTGAGAGTTATTTGTTCATTTGGGTTAGCTGAGGTGAGAAGACCTACCTAATTTCATTTATTTGCTGATTTTAATTTTTTACTTGCATGTATGTATGTATCTCAACATATCTGTATATGTACATGTATGTGTACTGGGGGTTATATGGGTATGTGTGTGGATGTTTCACATATATCTGTATGCTTTAGGAGGTCATAAAATGTGTTGGATTACCTTAAACTGAAATTATAGGCAGATTTTAGTTGCCTGACATAGTATTGGAAACCAAACTCTGGAAGAATACTTAACATTCTTACCTACTGAGAGATCTGTCAGCATGGTGGACCCATTCTAAATATGGAGGCACAATTTCACATTCAGAAGTGTAACCTGAATTAACAAGGGAGAGAAGACTGAACATAAGCATTCAATGCCCCAGTTTTAAGTTTATTTATTTTATGTATGTGAGTATACTGTTGCTGCCTTCAGACACCAGAATAGTGCTTTACATCTTACTACAGATGGCTGTGAGCCACCATGTAGTTGCTGGGAATTGCATTCAGGACCTCTGGAAAAGCAGTCAGTACTCTTAACTACTGAGCCATCTCTCAAGCCCTCCCTGCCATTTTTAAAAAATTAAAATTAAAATTGCAAATTTGTGGCCCAGCCAGAGACCCATCTGCCTTCTGGTTCCCACTTGGGCCAGGAGCATAATCCTGGCAAATAGGGCCAAACCTATACAGCCCACACCCCAGTTGTAGCTCAACTCCCCAGGTATTTTGACAAATATGGGATTACAGGATCACAAGATCTCAGGATTACAGGCTCACAGGCTCAGAGGAAGGAAGGGCTCCAGTCAGAGAAAGGGAGGCTAGTCAACACTAGAGGTATTCAGATGGTGAAAGACAAGTAAGTGTAAGAACATAAGCAAAGAAAACAATTTTGACATGGCAACATCAGAAACCAATCATGTTACCACAACAAGTCATTGATACCCCAACATACATATAATCCAAGATTTACATATAAAGAGTCATTTCGTGTAGATGGTAGAGGACTTTAAGAAGGACAAATATAACTCCCTTAAAGAAAAACAGGAGAACACAGCAAACAAGTAGAAAAGGCCTTAAAGAGTAAATATATAAATCCCTTAGACAAATACAAGAAAGCACAATCAAACAGGTGGAGGAAGACAATATATCACTATTTGCAGATGATGTGATAGTATAGATAAGTGACCCCAAAAAGTGGAGGAGATGTGAGAGAGGTACTGAGGGTCAGGAAATTGAATAAAAATACTGGGGATAGCCACTGTAGGGTCCCAGACACCAGTGAAATGTGAGGCTCCCAGAACCCAATGGGGATGACTTTAGCCAATATGTACAGAGAAATGGGAGACAGAACCTGTTGAGACTACCTCCAGCAGATAGGCAAGGTGGAGGGATATGACCATCCAACAATCTCAAAGATTCAAGCTCCTACAGTATCTAAGTACCCAAAAGGAATACTAAACAGTGAACCACTGGTAATATAAGCTAGTGTTTCTAAAAGTAAAGAACAAAATACTTGGAAATTTGTTCTAAATAATAATAATAATAATAATAATAATAATAATAATAATAATAATAATAATATCAACATCAGAAACAAAACCCACAGCCATCCTTTAAATCACTGGGGTTGTTTTATGATGACCTCACTGAATCAAACCAGAAAAATAATCAAGAAGTATACAAGCAAAAACAAAAGGAGACAATCATGAGAGCACATGGAAGCACAGGGTTACAGGTAATTAAGACATGTTCTAATACTTTATTCTTTTCAGCACAAATTCAAATGATTTTATACACTTACTTAGATTTTTTCTTGTTATATATCTTCCATAATAACCACCTACAATACAAAAGCAGGAGATCAAACCTATTTTTATGCCTACACAGTCAGAACAGAGACAGCCAAGATTATTCCTCCTCTTTGGGTAAGCCTCAAGGAAGATCGCTATAACCAGATATGGTGATTCAAACATCAATGGAACCCATAGCCTCATATATTTGAATGCTTAGGCATCAAGAAGTGGCACTATTAGTGTGTCCTTGTTGGGGTAGCTGTGGGCTTTTTGAACTACGTATATCACTGAAGGTGGCCTTTAAAATTACAAAGGCCCAAGTCAAATCCAGTGAATTTCTTTTCCTGCTGCCTTTATATCCAAATATAGAACTCTGAACTTCTCTACTTCCATGTCTATCTATATGCTCTCATAAAACCATGTCATGACAGTAATGGACCAAACCTATGACCTGTAAGGAAGCCCCAATTATATTCTTTCTTCCTTCCTCTTCCCTTCCTTCCTTCCTTCCTTCCTTTCTTCCTTCCTTCCTTCCTTCCTTCCTTTTTGCCTGCCTTTCTTTCTTTCTTTCCTTCTTTCTTTCTTTCTTTCTTTCTTTCCTTTTGTCTCATTTTTTTCTTCTCTTTTTTCCTCATAAAAGTTGGGGTGGTCATGATGTTTCTTTACAAAATAGAACATTAACTAAGACACTTTGATAGGTTTTTTGAGGAGCCATTAACAGTTGCTCTCTTGTGCAAACATTATGGGAAAAAGATTTTGTTTCCATCAAAATTAAAATCAACTTTGTTAAAATTTATTTCACATTGAGATCAAAGCACAAAATATCTCCCAAACACTTAAAACATGATAATCCTTATATAGATGGAAAATTTAGCATGTGTTAAAATAAAACCCCTACCTGAGATCTTACTGACTTCGCCAAGAAGACTGGTGTTACTTGTCTACAGTTCAGTTGAGAGCACTGGAAAAACTAGAAAGAAAGTCAAATACTAATACAAGTTAAAGATAGAATCAAGAAGTGGGGAAGTATAAGCTTTATTGCTAGGAAAAGAAAAGAGTGTTCATAAATGCCTGCTTCAATCACATTGTCATTTCCCAGAAGTCTATATATTCTTCTGGTTCTTGTGCTTTTTTGGCAATGTAGGTGCAATGAATATCAACTCATCAGAAACTACTTCATTAAAAGTACACTTGTCAGTGCTGTATTTTTCTAGTAGGTCAGTGTTAGATTTTTACTGGCTGACTTGGCTGATTTCAGCAGTTCATGAGTAGATGCTTGGGGGTCAAGTATAGGTGCTTGTAGCTCATGTGTAGATGCCTTTAGGACAAGTGTAGATGCTTTTGGATCATTAGTAAAAGCTGGTAGATCAAGAGTGGATACTGGAATGTCACTTGTATATTTTAATGAAGACATGACATTCTAAAGGATCATCAGACTACCTGGATGATATTGGAAAATATCAAGGACACACCATTGTGCCTTTTATTTAGATTTATTCCAACTTTTTTTTTCTCAGTCACCTGGACAGAAATTGCCCATCAGGAATGTTATATAAACTTCAAAAATATCAAAACTATGAAATTGGCAAAAGGTCCATTTTTTCTTCTATCTTCCAACAGTATTTTGCTCTGCAGTGACCTTTTGCTCATTTTCTAAACTCACCCTGAAGAGTGTCCTACTTTACATCCTAATAAACACCACTTATGTACTATGATGTGTGCTGCTTGTCTGAATTCATTTGACAAAGGTTACAAGGTACCAAGGAGGGCTGAATGTGTAAGACTCCATTACTATGATCAGGATTTCCTGATCCTTTGGATTTCTATATGTATGAGTTCACAGGAAATCCATAATTCTTAGTATCCTCAGGGTTGACCATATTATTAAATCTTCCCCCAAAGAACATTCCCATAAACACACCTGAAATAAGCAGTGAGTTTCTCAAGAGCAAGGACAACAAATAGAACTCCACACACTTCTCTTTCATTCAATTCTGTGACCCTTCTACAGCTGAAGGCTGATTCTTCAGACCCGGAATTGCCACAGATAACCACTCCTCTCCACCCAATTCCTGCTAATTGCCATGCCTCTCTCCAAGTTCCAGTTATGCCGGAAGTCCTGCCTCCAGAGACTAAAGAAGAAGTTGTCGATTGGGTCAAGTTGCTGATGAACTTAGGGGAGGGGTTTTGCTTTACCTATTCTACCTGTTTGCATGTAACAAAAGAGAATTCAATGAAGGCGGACTGATAATACACCATGTGTTGGTCTAATTTTTATGAACTCTTCCCACATTTTCAGTACCCCAAAATTATTAAGGACCTTAACCCCTATTCCAGAAAACCCTTTCATACGTGTGTCCACTGGTGGTTACAGATTGGTGCCCCTGAACAGGTACTGGAGATGGGGAAGAAAGGTACCCTGCTACCTCAAGAGAAGCTTCTCCAAAAAATTAAAGATAGAACAGTAGGTTTGCCAGGGTAAGTAGAGATCATACTGGCCCAATGGTGGTCTCTAATTTAAGGATTTCAGTAGTAGAAGGCAGGACCAGAAATAGGCGGTTGTCCAGTAGCTGTAGGGCTGCACTCTGGTGGGCAGGGTAAGGCATAAATAAATAGATAAAAAGTACATAAAAAGGGCGAAGCTTGGAAACAAAGTAAGGGATATGTGTAGGAAAATAGAAAGGAAAGGAAAAATGGACACAGAGCTATCCTAGAGACGTCTCGCTTTCTCTGTAGCTTATTCAGGATAAAAATCCTAGTCTTTATTTTTATGTTATATGTTGCATGTCAATTTGTTTATTGTTCTGTCTTTGTATGAATGATTGCGAGTTTGTGTTTTTGTCTTGGATGTGTTTACACGTGGTCAATATGGCAATTGAAGGTTTTGTGAGCACTGTGCACCCTCCCATGTAGGGCAATGTAGGTTTGCGGGTGCTCGACTTTCTGCCCTGACCAAGCTCAGCAAATAGGTGGTCTGCATTCCTCTGCTTGGTACACCAGGATGTCAGCTCCGCACAAAGAGGTGGAGGGACCCTGCTGTTCCTGGGGTGGTTCAGGCCGCAGCGCAGCATGCTTGGTGGAGGGCCTGTGTGTGGGTGTCCCAGAGTTCCACACTGGGTGCACCACGGGTTTAGAAGGCCCATGGCCACCGCTGTTTGTGGTGCTTCTAAAGAGCCAATCGGAGAGATGGCGGGGACAAAGCTCGTGGCCAGAGACTTCCGTTGTTTCGTGCCCACAATAAACAACAAACAAACCCAGAGTCCGTTCGCACTGTGACTCTGTGGGGTTGGCCAGGCCAGTGACACCAGCTGCTGGACAACAGGCAGCAGGCGGCGGTCCCTGTGGACCAGAATTTACTGCATCCCAGAGAGGCCCTGGCTTTTTCTTCCTCTTCTTAGCAGATCCATCCAGGCCCAAAGGCCATGCTGCCTGCGCAGAGGTGCAGAAGCGCCCACTGGTGGAGGACTGTGCCAAGAACTGGGATCCGGGCAAGGAGATGCAGCCTTTGGAGGGCGGGCACCGGGAGACTTCGGGGACACTCAGAGGCCAGGACAGGAGCAGCCTCATCCAGGGCACCTGCTGGTAGGCAGAATGCTCTGGTGCCAAGGCGACAGGGCACAGGAAGGAGGCTGGGGACCCCAGCTCAGCCAGATGTGGTTGCAGCGATGGTGGATTGGTCTCTAGGCTGCGGAGAATGTGGTAAACATTGCCAGACATTTCCCGCCATGATCGCGCATATTGTCCAGACAGATTTTCCACAGTGCCATACTAACCAGTTTCACAACCGCTTAATGCCATTTGGTGGCCATGAAAGTAAATTACAGGCTGATAATACAGCCATTTAAGTGTGGATTTAATTACAAGTATAGACAATGTTCTTGATGGCTTAATATTACTAAAGAAACCTAAAACTAGAGTTAAAATTAAGAGTTCCATTGGCTAAAGTTATTGATTATCGTGGATCTCAAGTGACTCTAATTTTTAATTTTATAAAAAGTTAATGAGGGCATAAGCCTTTTGGAATTCAGCCTTTGTTATATTTTGTGTAGTAAAAGGCAAAAAGCTTTTTACAGAAGGTAAACAAAGCTTTTGTAAACAATTGCCATCTATTATAATAAAAAATTTGGGGTTTTAAATATGCCCCCAACATCTTTTGACAAAAAGAGAACATTAATATAAATTTATCTCATCTCATATTCAAAGTAAAGTTTAATATCTTACCATAATGTTGTGGTGATATAATAAAATCATAAATATATTTTAGAAAACATTTATTTCTTCTAACAGCAATTAATTTGGCTATTATAAACTATTTATTGATACTTGGCCTATTACTTAATAAAAATTTTTAGACAAAATTAATATTTTTCCAAAGTAAACAAATTGTTATAATCCATTTGTATACATACTTTTATATTTCCTATAAACTTATGTATATACCCTATAACAATATATATTTCTATAGCCATTTTATGAGAAAAGATTATATATAAGTCCCATGTTTAATCTCATGATTCCCCCCCATGTCAGCACAAATAATTAAATTGTGTGCTGTAGTCACTATTTATCAAGTACTAAAATTAAGCCTCAAATTGTATATTGATATATGGGTACATACATGTTTCAGAGCTTTAAATTGCTTATGATATTTAGACATTTTAAAAATATAATTTTGATTTTAAAATTAAACGTAAAATACACACATGTGACTATTAATTCCTTCTCAGGCTTTCAAGTTACAATTGCTTTAACATAAAAAACAACAAAATATTAATTGGTTATTGTCTATTATATTTTTATACTTAATGTTTTAATCAAATTAAAATAGATTATGGAACTGACTATTATAGTCAAGCATTTGAGGCATTTTGTCAACAATTTAATGTTACCCATATTATTGAGATAATTTGTAATTCTCAGAGACAGTAAGTTACTCAATAGGCTCTGCGCACTTTGAGAATTTAATTTTAATATTAAAACAAGGGGGAATATGCACTCCACTCCAAAGTTACCTCCAAAAGCATTTTGATTTTTTCTTGTTTTAAAAAGCATATTTCGTTTTTTAATTATTTTGAAAAGCACATTTCATTTTTTGCCTGTTTTACGGCATGCCTCGCTTTTTACTTGTTTTAAAAGGCATATTTTGCTTTTTGCTTGTTTTAAAATATATATATATATATATATATATATATATATATGTGTGTGTGTGTGTGTGTATATATATATACATATATAAAATATATACATATAAAATATATGTATGTATATATATATATATCTTGCAGTCTGACTCTAAATGTCAGTCTGTTACAAATCACCATTGGCATCCACACATTTCCAATTTTTATGCCATGATAAAATGGCGTGTCACTCCACTTACTAACACATATGATCTTAACCCCAGTTTAATCTGAGAAAAAGGCTCCATTTGTTTTGGAACACAATGGTTGCCTGAAACATTGATTTGTCAAGTGGATACAAATCCAAAATCTTTTTAATAAGAATGTTTTTATACTAAAAATATTGGCTAAACATTTTATTAGCCAACAAAGTTCACTTGGCTGAAATAGCCTCCATCTATTTCTATGAGTTAACAGCAGCTTCCCTCTATACCTTAGAGGCCAAGCCTTGAGCCTAAACGTTGCTAATTTGCAACTAAAGTGCCTGAGACATCTTCAAGTTAATGTTACTTTTAAACTTTTGTGTTTTTATCTCAAGCAAGCTCATTCCTGGAATACAAAGACAATAAAAATTTGCTTACTCCCAGATCACTTTTAACTAAAAAGCAAGCTCAGTCTCAGAGCACAAAGACACTTTAGCTCAATCTTGGAGCTTCTAGCCTAGAAGTTACTTATTTACAACTGAATTGAAGGCCTATTCTCAAGGCCAAGCTGTTGAAAAGGATCCTAGCTTGGGAGCTGCTATTTTACAACTCAGTTAGGTGTCTATGCCCAGCTGCCCATCAGCACACCAGCATTGCTTCACAAGAACTTCAGAGAAGGCATTTTTCACAGAGACTGTGGCAGCTCCTGGATTTTCCGGCAATAAAATCATGGCTTGGCATTAGCTGCACGGATGGAGTGTGCATTTTGGAAACCTGTATCTTCGGGCTAGGTCTCTAGCAGTAATCAACCTAAGGCAGGGGCATGTGCCAAGTGGCTGTGTGTTTTTGTTTAAAATAAGAAAACACTTAACAAGCCCAATTTGCAGTGTCAAACTAGATGTGCCTGATCCCAATGATGGGTAAGATACTTGCCAGTAGATATTATACTACAGTTGATATTCATCAAAGCACCATGAAAATGCCCATGCAGGTCTGTGATGTATGAGTATGCCTTTGTCCTGCTATTTTCCAAGTTAAATGGGAGGAACTGTGACCCTCCTACAGCTGAGGTCTGATTCTTCAGACCCTGCCTTACTACAGATAACCATGCCTCTCCGCCCACCTCATAATTGCCACACCTCTCTCCAAGTTCCAGTTACACTGGAAGTCCCACCTCCAGAGACTAAAGAAGTTGCTGTTTGGGCCAAGTTGCTGACGCACTTGGGGCAGGGGGTTTACTTTACCTATTCTATGTATTTGCTTGTAACAAAAGAGAATTCAATCAATGATGGCAGGCTGATAACACACTATGTGTTGGTCTCATTTTTATAAACCCTTCCTGCATTTCTGGTACCCCAAAATTATTTAGGACCTTAACCCCTATTCCAGAAAACCCTTTCATACGTGTGGCTGCTGGTGGCTACACAATTTAACTTCTTTTCTATTGTTCTATGATACATCTGTGAGCTTGTAGAAATTATATGCCTGAAAAACAATTTCAAAGAAAATAACATTTCAGCTTCCATTATGATGAATTTAAACTAATATAATTAATTAAACAATTAAATAATAATTAAAATAGCAATATATGACAGTAGATCAGTTGGCTAATACATTATATATTAACCAAATTTTAATTCATATATTTTCATGGAAT
Source organism: Mastomys coucha (assembly GCF_008632895.1). Lineage (NCBI taxonomy): Eukaryota > Metazoa > Chordata > Mammalia > Rodentia > Muridae > Mastomys > Mastomys coucha. Next base: position 125,912,124 of record NW_022196903.1, read on the forward strand.
TTATTTGATAAAACTTATGTATATGTATATATTTATAAAAAAATTTTCATAATATTCACACACACACATATATATGTATATATATGTATATACACACACATATATATATATATTTATATATGTACATATATATATTCAATTCCTAAAGGTAGTTTAAGTATTTTATGCTTAAAATTATACTCACCCATGAGAACAAATATGGTGATTATTAATCTGAAACTTTGGTACAAAATTTAAAATACACAGATGAACAAAAAATAAAACCATATAAATATGATGTCTTTAGTAATTATTTCTTTCTACAAGACATACCTGTTACTATATAAAGGAAATCATCATGTACCAATTAAAATGATCTATCATTGAAAACATAATTAGTAGAATTACATATTGAAATATGAATCTTTTAGGTGATTTCAATTGTACAAAGTTGAAGGTAAAGATACAGGACAGAAATCATGAGTAATTTGAGTCACATTTTGTAAATGGTCTCTTAGTACAGAAACTTATATTCTTCAAGGAAACAAATATCATGGGCAACTATAAGGATTAATGACTTAAGTTCTTTAGTAAAAACAAGTATAATTGGGAATTAAGTAAAAAATTCACAGGATATGAAATAAACAGAAGTATACAATCCCACAATAACAGAAAAACTTTAAATGAGCAAATCAAATAAAATTGAGACCAATTCTCAAAAAAGAAAACAGGATTTTGCATGTAAATACAAAAAGGGTTTGATTATTACTATGTATGGTGGGTTAACAATAGATAAATTATCAATACTATGTCAATCTTATAATCATAGAGAACAATCAAATTCATAAAGTATGAGCTAAAGCACAGAAAAGGGTGTTAAATAGATGGCTCAGAGGTTAAGAGTACTGGTTGCTCTTTCAGAGATTCTGAATTCAATTCTTAGAAAACATGGTATCTCACAGTCATTTGTAATGGGATCTGATACCCTCTTCTGGTGTGTCTGAAGATGGCAACTTTTTCATATACATAAAATAAGTAAATAAATCTTTAAAATAAAAAAAATAAATGTAATAAATAAATATGTAATTATATCACTAGCCTGATTTGCAATGTAAAACCTACCATTGATTAAAAGTATCATGTAATCATCAACACACACACACAAATATCTTAGACATTGTAGGCACACACAGACTCACGCACAAAGGAGAATCAATGGTACGTTATTTAGAAAGATGAACATTATCTTGTAATCTGTAAAAAATAAAAAATGGATCATGCATGCATCCAGAGTATTCTACAACTTTTTGTCCTAAAGCTCTTCTTCACCAACATATTTCAGGAATGTTACTTCTTCTGGGCATTACTTCTGATAGTTCTTTCCCATGATCTTGAAATACAATAGCAATAATGGTGTCTAACAAATTCACTAAGTTTCTAGGTGGACAATATATCTTTCATTTTCTTTTAATAGATAGAATTACCTAGTGACAGGGGAGGTAAAGAGAAATCAGGGAAAGCAGTACTTCTCCATCTTGTTCAGGAAGATCTATAATTATAAATAGGAACACCAAGAAAGAATGAGACCATTGACTCTCTCATAACCAGAAGAGTCGGTATTTAGGCATTTTGTTTCCTGCCTCATCACAGAGTGATGATTATGGTGGAAATCAGACAGATTTCTTCTGCAGTTGTGCAAGTTTTATCTTTTCTTCATTCAGTTGGCTGAACTCAATCATGTTTCCATGACCAGGCTGGGGAATATTTATTAATATCAATAGAAAAAGTAATATATACATATATATATATATATATATATATATATATATATATATATGTGTGTGTGTGTGTGTGTGTGTGTGTGTGTGTGTGTGTGTATGTGTGTGTGTGTGTGTATTTGTGTACATGCATGTATACATATATATTTAAATATATACATATATTTATTTAAGACAAATATATGATGAGTCAACACACTGATATACAGAAGATAAAATAGCATGCAAGGATGGCAGATTGGGCTTTATCTGGTTGAACACTAGAGGTCTCAGCATTGTTGAATTCTATAAATAAATAATAGGATAAAGTGAAATTTCATACCACAGTTTTTCAGAACTTACAGAGGTCATACCAAAAAAATTGACTTCTAGAGTCTAACTTCTAAGAAAAATTAAGCTTAACAGTTAGAGTCTGAGATGCTTCTAGAAAAGAACAGAGATGCAAGAATGTGTGTAATTTCCCTGTGTTCTTACCCTCCACAATTAACAAAACGTTCTTTTAATTTTCCCAGAATAACTACTATAACTACAATGAAGCGGTTCTCTATTTGGAATTACACAAGATATTTGAAAATCATACAGCACAATTCATCTTGGGAATCTGTCATACTCATTTATTTCTTCAATAACTCTTAGAATAGTCAGGAGACAAATCCCAGAGTACCAATTTTCAAATGATACATGTTCTGTTAACTATCTAGATTTGAGCAGAGGAACATATATAAATTTGGCTTTGATAATTATTTAGTCTGTGTCTAGTGCATTAAATTTAGTCTATATGCTTTGAATTATTTCTGATATGTTTGTCTGAATCATGTTTCTGGAAACCACTAGGCAACAAACCTGGCACTCCCAATATTTGTTCTGACTATGAGAATAGGCTCACAAATCTTTCTTTCATGTTTCTTTACATTCTGCACAGTACTTTCCTAAACACAAAATTGGTCATCTTGTTCCCCTTTCTCAAGGATTTTATGGAATTCAGATAGAGTGCTAAGTAAATAAAAAACAAAAATCAAAAAACTGAAAAAGAGAAAACAAAAATCCAAGTTAAATAATGAAATCATTACTATTCCAACCTTAATAACAAAAATCCTATGGGCCTGCCTTTCTGCTTACCCATGTCTATCATTTTTCCCCTTATTTCTTTTGTCTTTTCACTTGAATATCTCCAGATCCCACCCTGTATCTCACTCTTGGTACCTTTCTTCTCAACTCTGACCTGCACTCAGGGCAAGGAAGCCTCCTGTGAGCCATCTTGGAAGAGGCTCTAGACTTTCTTCCATGTGCTGATACATACACAGCCATAGTCTTTACAAAAACATGACAAACAATGGTATCTTTGAACATCAGCTAGATCACCGTGCTCCATTATTTCTCTCTACACACTACAGGAAAACGGACAAGTAAGATATGAAGGCAGACCTATCAGAATTAAAACAGATTTCTCTAAAAAGACTATAAAAGTCAGAAGGTCTTGGAAAGTATCATGCTGACCCTAAAACTATATAAATGCCAGCCCTGGCTACTATACCCCACAAAACTCTCAATCACCTAGATGGAGACAACATCAAAACCAATTTAAAAATTATTTTTTCAAGAAACCAGCTATACAGAGAATAATAGAAGTAAAACTCTAACAAAAAAGGAGGGAATCTTCTTCCCACCAAAGTCAAGAAATTAATCTTTGCACAACAAACCCAAGACAGGAAGATGATAAAAACATAATTCTGCCTCTAACAACAAAAATAACATGAAGCAACTATCATTAGTCTTTAATTACTCTCAACATCAGTAGACTCAGTTCCCTAAAAATAGATACAGGCAAATGCACTGGATATGGAAAAACAGACCCAGCATTTTTTTGCATACCTGAAATACACTTCAGTGATAAAGATAGACACTACCTCAGGGTCAAAGGCTGAACAAAAATTTCCAAGCAAATAGTCCCAAAAAATAACCTGGAGTAGCCATTCTAACATCTAATAAAATAGATTTTCTACCAAAAGTTTTCAAAAACCTCATACTAATAAAAGGAAAAATCTTTAAAGGTGAACTCTCAATTCTGAACATATATGCCTCAAATACAATGACACTCATATTCATAAAAAATCTTTACTAAAGCCCAAAACATACATTGAACTTCCCACAATAATAGTGAGAGACTTTAACACCCAACTCTCACCAATTGACAAATCAGGGAAACAGAAACTAAACAGAGACACCCTAAAACAAAAGAATATATCTCTTCTAAGCACCTCATCGTACCTTCTCCAAAATTAACCATATAATTGGACACAAAACAAGCCTCAACAGATACAAGAAGGTGGAATTCATCCAGTACATTCTGTAATATCACCAAGGATTAAGGCTGCTCTTCAATAACAAGAAAAACAAAAGAAAGCCCACATACTCATAGATGCTGACAACACTCAGTGATAACCTGATCAAGAATGAAACAAAGAATGAAATTAAAGACTTTTGGGCATTTAAAAAAATTGAAGGCAGAGCATATTCAAACTTATGAGACACAATGCAAGCATTGCTAAGAGGAAAAATCATAACATTCATTGGTTTCATAAATAAGTTGGAGAGATCCTACACTAGAAACTTAACAGAAAACCTGAGAGCAGTAGAATAAGAAGAAGCAAAGATACTGAAGAGGATTAGATGACAGAAAATAATTAAACTCAAGGCTGAAATCAGCCAAGTCAAAACAAAGAGAACGATACAAAGAATCAACAAAACTCAGAGCTGGTTGTTTGAGAAAATCAACATGATAGATGAGTCCTTAGCTCAACTAACTAAAGGGCACAGAACTGGTAACTATATGAACAATAATAAGAAATGAAATGGGAGATAAAATAAGAGAAAATAAGGAAATTGAAAAGTCATCATGTCCGACTACAAACATCTTTACTCAAAAAAAAACAAAACAACAACAACAAAACCAAAAAAAAACAAAAACAAAAACAAAAACAAGAAAATCTAGATGAAATGGATGTTTCTATACAGATACCAGGTACCAAAGTTAACTCAGGAACAGATAAAGGAGATAAACTGTCCCATGACAGCTAAGGAAATAGAAACATTCATTAAAGTTCTCCCAAAAAATTTAAAAAATAGCCCAGAGCCAGATGTTCTTAGTGCAAAATTTTATCAGACCATCAATACTAACATTGATACTTCTCACTCTACTCCAAAAAATAGAAACTGAAAAACTCTACTAAATTTGTTCTATGAACTAAGGTTATTCTGATACCTAAACCATATAAATACCCAACAAAGAAAAGAACTTCAGACTAACTTCACTTATTACCATTGATACAAAATATACTCACAACCAAATTGAAGAATACATGAAAGGGATCATTCACTGTGGTTGAGTCTGTTTTATCTGAGGGGTACAGGGATGATTCAATATATGGAAATTCATCAACATAATCCAGTATAGAAACAAACTCAAAGAACAAAACCACATGATCATCTCATTAGATGCTGAAAAAGTATTTGACAAAATTCAAAACCCTTTCACGTTAAAAGTCTTGAAAAGCTCAGGTACTAAGGGCCCATACCTAAACATAATAAAAGCAATACACAGCAAACCAATAGCCAACCTCAAACTAAATGGAAAACAACGTGAATCAATCCCACAGATTTCAGTGACTAGACGGGGCTTCCCACTCTCTCCCTATCTATGCAGTATTGTACTTGAAGTTCTAGCCAGAGCAATTAGACAACAAAAAGATGTCAAAATGATAGAAATTGAAAAGGAAGAAGTTGAGATATTACCATTTGTGGGTGATATGATAGTATTCTTAAGAGACCCCAAAAATTCTGCCTTTGAACTACTACAGCTACTACAGCTGATAAATAACTTCAGCAAAGTGGCTGAATATAAAATTAACTCAAACAAATCAGTAGCCTTCCTCTACTCAAAGGGTACACAGGTTGAGAAAGAAATCAGGGAAATCATACACTTCACAACAGACAAAAATACAATAAAATATCTTGTTGTGACTCTAACTAAGCAAGTGAAAATCTACAAAAAGAACTTCAAGTCACTGAATAAAGAAATCTAAGAAAAACTCATAAGGCAGAAAAATCTCAGATACTTATGTATTGGCAGAATTAACATAGTAAAAATGGCCATCATACCAAAAGGAATCTACAGATTCAATGAAATCTCCATTAAAATTGCAACTCAATTCTACACAATGGTAGAAAGAGCAATTCTAAAATTCATCCAGAATACAGGAAAAGAAAAACAATAATAGGGAAAACCATTCTTAACAATAAGAGAATCTCTTGTGGAATCACCATCCCTGACATCAAGCAATACTACAGAGCCATAATTAAAAAAAAGAGAGAGAGAAAAATAAAAACCATGGCACTAATACAAAGATAGACAGGTAGATCAATGGAATAGAATGAAGACCCAGAAATGAACCCACACACATATGTTCACTTTATCTTTGACACAAAATCAAAAGCAATGTGTAGAAAAAGGTAAGCATTTTCAACAAATGGCAGTGGTTCAACTGGCTGTAGGCATGGAGAAGAATAAAACTGATCCATTTTTTTATCTCCATATAGAAAGTTGAAGTCCAAGTGCTTCAAGTATCTCCACCTAAATCCAGATATGCTCAGTCTAATAGAAGAAAAAGTGGGAAAGAGTATAAACTCATAGGAACATGGGAAATTTTCCTAAAGAGAACACCAATGACTCAAGTTCTAAGATTGACAATAAACAAATGAGACCTCAAAAAATTGAAAAGCTTCTGTAAGGCAAAGGTCACTGTCAATAGGACAAAATGGCAATTTACAAATTGGAAAAAAGATCTTTACCAACCCAACTCTGATAAATGGCCAATATCCAAAATATACAAAAAAACTCAAGAAGTTAGACTCCAAGAACCAAACAACCCTATTAAAAATAAGGTACACAGCTATTCAAATAATTCTCAAAAAAGCATCTTAAATAGACAAGGAACACCTAAGGAAATATTTAACATCCTTAGTATTCAGGGAAATGTAATTCAACCTTACAAAAGTCAGAATAGCTAAGATTAAAAACTCAGGCAATAGGAAATTCTGGCAAGGATGTGGAAAAAGGTCTTCCTTTGCTGGTGGGACTTCAAGCTGGTAAAACCACTTTGGAAATCAATCTGGTGTTTCTTCAGAAAACTGGAAATATTTCTACCTGAAGACCCAATTATTCCACTACTGAGCATATACCCAAAAGATGAACATATACCCAAAACATAAAAATGGACATATGTTCCATTATGCTCATACCAGCCTTACTTATAATATCTAGAAGCTGGAAACAACTCAAGATTCCTCTCAATGAAAGAATTCTTTATGAAAATGTGGTACATTTATACAACGGAATATTACTCAGCTGTTAAATTACAACTTCATGGATTTTACAGGCAAATGGATGGAACTAGAAAATATAATCCTGAGTGAGGTAACTCAAACACAAAAGAACACATATGGTATGTACTCATTGAGAACTGGATATTTGCCCCCAAACACAGAATACCCATGATACTACTCATAGACCTTATGAAATTTAACAAGAAAGAAGACCAAGGTGTGGATGCTTCAATCCTATGAAATAATCACAAGAAGCAGAGGGAGGGAGGAACCTGGTGAGAGAGAGAGGAAAAAGGACAGCAGGGTTAGGTACGGAAAGAGATAGGAGAGAAGTCTTTTGAGCAAGGAGAATCAATAGAAATAAGAATGTGTGGGAGTATGGATTTGGGAGAACCACAATAATGTCCCTAATGCAAGGGTTGTGAGAGGCTCCCAGAACCCAATGGGGATGACATTAGTCAAAGAACATAGCAGAGGAGAGATAGAACCTGAAAAGATCACCTCTTGTAAGTACTATGGCCCATAGTTGCAGGATGGGTCCAACCCACAATGTTAAAATTTTTAAACCATGACTATTTCTGTCTAAAAGAAATGAGGAACAAAATATGGAGCAGACACTGGAGGAAAGGTCATCCAGGGACTACCCTACCTTGGGATCCATACCATCTGCAAACACAAACCCTGACACTGTTGATAATGTCAAGAAGTGCTCACACACAAGAGTCTCGTATGGCTGACATCTGAGAGGTTTGGCCAGCCCTAGATTTTGACAGATAAAGATACAGCTAACCATTGGACTGAGCCTGGGTACTCCAGTAGAAGAGTTAGGGGAAGGACTGAAGGAGCTGAAGGGGATTGAACCACCATAGGAAGAACAGCAGTATCGACTAACTGGGCCTTTCTCCTAGGGGCCTAAACTTCAAAACAAAGCATATACAAGATTGGGTCTATGGCTGCAGCAACAAATGTAGCAGAGATCTGGCATCACTGGGAGGGGAGGCACTTGGTCTTGTGGATCCTTGTTGCCCCATAGTAGGAGAATACTCGAGGGGTGAAGTGGGAATTTGTGTGTGGTAAGGCGAGCAGTTTCTTAGAGGCAAAGGAGAAGATGAATGAAATGTGTGATTTGGAAATGGGAGCCTGGGAAGGGGCCGTATGTTAAATGTAAATAAATAAAATAATGAATTAATAAAGAAATATTTCCTGACTCTAGTGCTTGCTATGTATATTTTCTTCCTACCTGGTTACCCAACTCAGTCATGATATGAGAGCTTATGGCAACTTTTTACTTTTCTTTGGTTGATATCACTAGGAGCACTATACATTTCTAAATTAAAAGAGAAGAGGGAATTATTTACTCTGGAATAATGGGGTGAGGTGGTGTGGAACACTGGAAGAATAGAACAGATTAGAGTCTGTGGACTGGATTTACTTTTGAGAGAAAAGTAAAGAAAAGAGTATAAAAGGAAGACATTAAAGGCTGTCTGCAGTTAGATCATGATCAGTGATCCATAAGACCATATCAAAAATGGAACAAATAAAAATTATATCATTGGCTGGGCGGTGGTGGTGCACACCTTTAATCCCAGCACTTGGGAGGCAGAGGTAGTCGGATTTCTGAGTTCGAGGCCAGCCTGGTCTACAGAGTGTGTTCCAGGACAGACAGGGCTACACAGAGGAACCCTGTCTTGGAAAACCAAAAAACAAGACAAAATTATTTCGTCTGGCTAAAGAGATAGCTCAGTGGTTAAGAGCACTTAGTGTTCTTCCAGAGGTCCTGCACTTGAATCCCAGCAACCACATATTTGTTTAAAAAGCATCTGTAATGGGATATGTTGTGCTGTTCTAGTGTGTCTCAAGAGAGCTAAAGTGTACTTATAAACATAAACAAGTCTTTAAAAAATCATACCATCAAAAAAAACAAATATCAACCAATACCATACGATGATATCATAAATTATTTAGCTGTAGGAAATCTTTCACGGCATATGGTCAGGACTTTACTCTCTTTTATTGCACATAAGAAAGAGCTATGAAGACAGTCCTAGTAATTAAAAGATGAAATTCAATTACAATTTATTCAGGTTTATATCAATAGAACAAAGTTTAAAATAACACATTTATCATTTATAACAGTTGGATACTCTAATAGTGACTAGATTTTTAGTAATAAGAAAAGTAGAAAAACTTATTTTAGATCCAAAAAAGTAGAACAGAAAATGCAAAGTTCAAACCAGGCAGATGAACTGTGCAATGTTAGAAACGCTCACATTTTCAAACTGCCACACACTACATCTCCCCATTTCTTTTTAACTGGAATGAATCTCAGAAAAAATCCTGAAAACTATATATATATTACAACATGAATTTGTACTACAGAGTCCAAGAAAGAATAATAAAAATATTTTCATTTGTTATTATTGGTATGGAAAAGAGATACGAATCTTTGTGAGTGTTCATATCTGAAGGTCATAGTATTCTCAGGTACTCTCTGAAACAGAAAAAGAAAAGATGAAAATTATTGAAAAATTGGAACTTGCTGGAGGTTCTTCAACTGCTACTTGTTCTACCACTAAAGTGGAAGCAGTGGGAGCTCATACCCTCTTTTTTCTCCATTTGTTACACTTCATTCCTTTCTCATTTTCTCAGGTTTATTCTCAGGTTTACGTTTCTCACTCACAGAGAAGACAATGGAAATAAGTGACTTCATGCAAGATGAATGTGAATAAGTGTTCTTAGATTTTTCATCCATTGGTTCTGATTTAAAAGGTTTCAGGTTATATGTCCAAAGTTTTTCAGTGCCATAACCAAATCATGACATAAAATGCAATTTAATAGTGTATAACAAAAAATACTAAGTACAAAAACAGCAAAATAAAACCAATGCTTTAGAGGATCCACACACTTATACAGAATAAAGTTATTTGAAAATGAATTCTTAATATTTGAAATGAATAACTTTAAAGTCTGTATAGGATATTATTCATGTAAGGCTCTATTTTATATTATGTAAAGCCATATATACGTACAAATGTTTCTAAGCAGATTGTCAAAGGGTTAACAGTAACAGTTTTCAATGTAAAAATAAGAACTTAGGATAAAATAAAATGGTAATATTCAGCCATGTATGCTTCTAGAAAGATAAATTCTGATGAACTTGAGTATACAAAAATTTAGGAGAATATATTAAAAGTCTAAACAATGTTAGAATTGTCATTAACATATCACTTAAGGACAATTGATCTATACATCCTTGTGTCAGTGGTGCATATTTTACATACTTGATATGAGACGCCAGTGAGGGTGAATACAAAGAACACAGAACCAAAAGTGATTGCTTCTATACTTCTGTTAACCAAATCAACTGAAAAGGTAATCATTGATAAAAAATAAATTAATAAAATAAATAAAAATTAAAGGAGCTCCAGGTCCTAAAGGAGCTATGGAACTATGTTCCTCAAAGGCATTAGTACATTAGAAAATTTGGGCAAAGTCTTCTTATACCATCAACAATATGTCACCCTTTAATATCAGAATTGCAAGATTTGAAATGGGACTGAGGATAACGTCATGTCCATATACTGCCATTTAACTAATTTTCACAATGTGATTTGACATATAGAGAGGAAAGGTCTTATGTTTATTTATTTTGATTCATTTACTGCAGGTAAGAAGACAAGAAGACAGTCGTATTAATTAAAAGATGGAAATTAATTATAGTTTATTCAGATTCAAATGAAGAGAACTAATTAAAAAACACATTTAACATTTATATAACAGTTGGATAATTGAAAACTTATAAGATTTTTTTATTAACATTATGAATAGTGGTAACCGTCACAAGACTAAGGGCCTCTCCTTTCATTCACAACCGACTAGGCCATCCTCTGCAATACATAGGCTGCTGGAACCATGAGCCCCACCATGTGCCCTCTTTGGCTGATGGTTTAGTCCCTGGGAGCTCTCCAGTGTAGTACAATGCCAAGGCAAGGAAGTGGGAGAGGGTGGGTTGGTGAGCAGGGCAAAGGGGGAAGAAACAGCGTTTGTTGTTTGTTTTTGTTTTTTGTTTTGTTTTCTTTTGGAGGGGTAACCAGAAGAGGAAATATCATTTGAAATATAAATAAAAAAATCTACTTAAAAATTAAACACTAACCTCACTAAAAGTAAAAAAAAAAAAAAAAAAAAAGAATAGTGGAAAAACTTATTTTAGACCCAAAAGAGTAGAAGAGAAAATGCAATGTACAAACTAGTTAGATGAACTGTGCAATGTTAGAAATGGTTGGGTTTTCAAACTGACACACATTACATCCCTCCATTTTCCTTGAAACTGGAAATAATCTCAGAAAAAGATCTGAAAATTGTATATTACAACATGAATTTGGACTACAGAGTCCAAAGAAGAAGAATAAAAAGCATTTTCAATTGCTATTGGTGGTATGGGAAAAAAGATGCAAATATTTGTGAGTGTTCATGGTATATTTTTCTAGGTATTGTTTTGTAGCCAAAGCTCTCAAATTCTGTCCCCTCCCTTATTAAGAAACAAAGATAACACTCAGAAATTACATACTGACAATTTTATTAGAATAGTGTAGACAATCAACGCTGATTCATTGATTTATGCGTCTGATGAACAGAATATTATAAGGTATCTCTGAAACAGAAAAAGGAAGGAAGAAAATTATTGAAAAATTAGACCTTGTTGGAGGTTATTCAACTGCTACTGGTTCCACCGCTGAAGTAAAAGGGGTGGGAGAACACACCCTTTTCTTCTTCCATCTCCAATACTTCATGCCCATCCCATTTTCTCGTTTTTACTATTCTCTAGCACAGAGAAGACAATGGAGCTAAGTTATTTCTTACAAGATGAATGTGAATGAGTGATCTTAGATTGTTCAACTATTGGTTCTGCTTTAAATGTTTCCAGGATGTATTTCTAAAGTTTTTCATTGCTAGGAGCCCTGACTGAATTAACAACTGAAGCTAACCTAAGAGGTCAGTGAGGGTGAATTCAGAGGACATAGGAACAAAGAGAGGTTGCTTCTGTATTTCTAAAAACCATGTCAATTGAAAAAGTAGTCATTGATAAAAAATAAATTAATAAAATAAATAAAATAGGGAAGCCATGGAGCATAAAGGAGCTGTGGAGCTACATTCCTCAAAGGCACTAGGACGTTAGAGAGCTTGTGCAAGGTCTTCTGATACCATGAAAGACCATATCACCCTGTACTATCTGAATTCCAGATTTGAAATGGAGTTGAGGCAAATGTCATGTCCATATGCTGCCAGTTAACTAATTTTCACATGATATATTTTCACGCTTTATATTTATTTAAGTTGAAAGATTTGTCTTACCTAAAGTAGTTGTTTCCTTATAGTTTTTGTAAATGTTTAGGTACAAGTGCTCTTCCATGGCTTCCTACCAGCATGGCAGGAAAAGGTATGTAATACCTCACTACATTTGGAGGAATTGGAGGCTCCTCTATATCTAGTTGATGTGACCCTTCTGAATTTTCAGTAGAAGGGGAAAAGCACTTTTGAACTGCTTCTGTGTTTTGTTCCCCCTGTTGATTTTTATGTTCATTCCCAATGTTGGCAGAAGGCTCTTGATTCTTTGCTGGTGTTGATTCCTGCTGTTGACCATACTCTGCATTTGCATTGTCAGAAGGAGGCTCTGAATCTGAGTTCTGGGTTTGTTGCACAAAATCTGCATAGAAAGGGCCACAAGATGTGAAAATTCTTTCCTCTTATTTTTTTTCCTGACCTGTTCAGAAAGTCCATTCTCTCATAACCTTACTGGCAACCTTCCTCTCCCAGGCTGCCTTATTATGCTTTTCTAATTCCACATTCCAAAAGTACAGAGGACTGTGTATTTCTAATTTTGCTACAAGTATATGCTGTTATTTCTGGCAAATAAGAAGCTTTGGCCCCTTATTTATCACATTAGGTATTTTCAAAGTCAAAAGAGTAAAGTAAGAAAACATCAGATAAACATCTGGAGGGTTGCAAATTGTACGATAAGCACAGTATTTAATCTCTTCCTGTGCAAAGGGCTTTAGTCTTCCTAAAATAAAACATAATTTAGCAAAGAGATTAACAAAAATTGTGCCCAACAAATTCACTAAGTTTCTGGGGACAATATGTCTATTTCTTTCTTTTAATTATAGACAAATACCTAGTGACAGGAAATGCCAAGAAAATATGGGGAAAGCCACATATTTCTCCATATTGTTCATGAAGGTCAATAAATATATGTAGGAACACCAAAGAAGAATGAGACCATGGACACTCTCCCAACCAGAGGAGTCAATATTAAGGCATTTTTGTTTTCTTTCTAATCTCACAGTGGTGATTTGTGGTAGGAAGGAGACAAATTTCTTCTGAAGTTACAAAAGCTTTATTTCTTCTTCATTCAGTTGGCTGAACTCTATCATATCTGCATTATCAGGAATAATTTCATTGGGGAATATTTATTAATATGCATAGAGAAAGTAATATTTACTCATCTCTAAGACATCTCATATCTATGATGAGACAACATACTGAAATACAGACAGTTAAACAGCATGCAAGGATGATGGATTAGTCTTTACCTGGTTAAACATCTGTGGCCTCCATAGTGTGGACATATAGAAATAAGGAAAAGGATAAAGAGAAACTTGAGACCATAATCTGTTATGTTCCTACAAAAGACATGGCTTTCAGAGTCATACTTCTAAGCACAACTAAGCTCAACAATTAGTGTCTGATGTGCAAAAGCATCTGTGATTTCTCTGTGTTCTTTACCTCCAGCACAATATGTAAAGATTTTTTCAATTCTCCCAGAATAACTACTATCAATCTGTTCACTATTTGTAATTGTTCTGCATATTTCAAAATTATGCTACATAATTCAGCTTGAGACTATGACCCACACATTTGTTTCTTCAATAATCCTTGGTAAACTCAGGATACAAATCTCAGAAAAAATATCTAATAATATTCCATGTTCTGCTTTACATTCTGGATGAGGGCTGAGAAAACTATGAAGATTTGGCTATGAAAATTGTATTTCTATGTCTAGAGCATTAAATTTATTCTATATTTTTATTCTGTTGTATTAATCTTGTATTTGTCTGTATCATGTTTATGGTACCCACTATTTAGTAAAGTTGGCTGCTTCCAATAGTCACTCTGACTGTAATAATATGCTAACAAGTCTGTCTTTTTTCCCCATGTTTGTTACAATGTGGAAAGCATTTTCCTAAACAGAAAATGGGTCATCTTGAGCATCTGCAAGCATTTTGTAAATTTCATAATGAATATTAATTAGACTCTGTTACATGCTGAGGACATAATAATCCTAGCCTTTATCAGATAAATCCTGTGGGCCTGTTTTCCTTCTTACCCATGTCTCTCATTCTCTCCTCTTTTCTCCATGGATTTCCTTGAATCACTCCTGATCCCACAATGAATTCTTTGGTACCTTTATCTGTGCTCAGAGCTGAGTTCAGGGCCAGCAAGGCTGCTGTGAGTAGGATCACAAGCATATTGGCGGAGGCTCTGTTCTTTTTCTCCCAAGTGTATGCAGATGCACTCAAGGCCATACTCTTTATAAAAGGAAGACAAACAATGGTATCTTTGAGCATCAGTTGGGTGACCTTGCTCCATTATTTCTCTTTAGGACTGTATCCTAGCAGTGTAGAATGTGGGCTATTGTCAACTTGCCATACGTACAGGAGCAAAATCTAAAATTGTAAATTTATTAAAGGACAATTGTCTCTTTAAAACCAAGTATTATTCCACCACTTATATGTAACCTGTTCTCAATCCACTCAGAAGATGACAGATATTTATCTTATTTTTTCTTCCTTGCTATTGTGACTAGAGTGACAGTGAACATAAGCAAGTATCTCAAGAGTGGGATGTTGAGTTTTTTGGCATATGCCAAAGAATGTTGAATCTAGATAATCTAGTGAATTTATTTTTAATTGGCCAGAATTCCCCACCCCTATTTCCATACTGCTTGTCTTAGTTTCTTCTCCCATCAAGTGAATGGGGGTTCACATTGCTAACATCTTCTGCAGCATATGCTGTCATCTCTTTCCTGATCTTCACCATTATTACTGGTATAACATGAAATGTCAGAGGACCATTAATTTGAAATTTTCAAACTTCCAAGAATTTTGAACATTTTCTTCAATGTTTGTTAGTCATTTTTATTTCTTCATTTTGATTCCCTTCTACATATCTTTGGCCAACGTTCATTTGAACCAGTAGTTTTCTGGGTTGTTTCTTTGTTTTGACTTCACTGTGTTTTCTGGATATTAATCTCTTATCAGAAGTATAGCTGGCATGGATTCTCTCCCACCCTTTGGGCTGTACCTTGCCACGCACACTTGCGTGATGGCGGTATTTGAGGTGAAAACTTCAAGGAAAGTCAGCCTCTTGTCTCCGCATTGTTGCCTGGCACCCCAAACTCAGAGGTGGCCCAGATATGTCTTCGTACTTGTGTGC
>NW_022196903.1:125928391-125929137 GCF_008632895.1 Mastomys coucha
TACTCTCTTTTTCTTCTCTCAATTAATATTAGGCCGGGATAAAGATCTCACGAGGGTGCTGCAGACCCACTGATAGTAGATCAGTTTTAAGTGAATAATCTAAACATTATGGGACAGTCAGGTTCATACCTAGATGCCTCACCAGCAGTGGAGCAGAAAATTGCCCACGCTGTAAGAGTGAAGAGATAAAAATTTAACGCCTAATTGCAGGTTCCAGCTGCGGAGGGGCTAGAACACCTGGGGAGATTACAAAAATCCCTCAAAAAGCAGTTCCATAAAGATGGAACTCTGCTCGTTCAAGAAACAGGTAAAAATAGATAAACTAGCCAGGCGGTGGTGGCGCACGCCTTTAATCCCAGCACTTGGGAGGCAGAGACAGACAGATTTCTGAGTTCCAAGACAGCCAGGGCTATATAGAAAAACCCTGTCTCGAAAAATAAAAAAAAATAAAAATAAAAAATAAAAAAAATAAAAACCCTGAAATATAAAACAAAGGCTGATTTAAATTGCCCCGCTAGAAAACTACTTATAAAAGGGGTCAGAAGCTTAAGTTTTAAACTCTGATCTAAATTTATAAGATTTGTGTAACAACTTTTGGTTTCTAACTACTCTTAAAGGTATAAATATATTCTGTATTAGATATGGTAAAACGTTGTAACATCAGTAGTTGAAAGCTAGTTTAAAGCTGGTAACTCAAATAACACGTGACATTAAGAATAAACACGTGGCGAGAATCAGCCAAGATG
>NW_022196903.1:125929147-125929497 GCF_008632895.1 Mastomys coucha
TTTAAAGATTAACTATTGATACCTTAACAGAAAAGCAACAAAAAAAAATGTAGTCATTGTCTACATTAATTTTCTATGTTTAGTGTTCCTCAATAGATTAGAACAGTTTATAGAACTGACTATTATGGTCAGACATTTGAGATGTTTTGTTAACAATTTAATGTTGTCCATATTACTGAGATTTCCTAATTTTCTCAGAAACAAGTATTTTTAAAGAAATTTTAAATTTAGATGCCAAGTATGGCACCCTACAACCAGACATAATTATGCCTAGGTAAAATGAATAATCTTTTTTACTAGAGCCTAAAAAGGCCCAAATGTCTTAATCACCTCGAGAAGAGGGTGTATTA
>NW_022196903.1:125930791-125938811 GCF_008632895.1 Mastomys coucha
TCCCGTGCCCACCTGGCCAGAATCCCGTGTCCCGCAGAACAGGGACCCCGCGAGAAATCCCGGTCCGTAGTAGTACCTTACTTGATCAATTATTTCATTTTATATACAGATTTTTAGTTTTATGTTATCCTGGTTGTCAGTTATTAGTCTTAAATCCTGCCTGAATGAAGTCTTACTTGGAAAGTCCTTCTCTACTCTTGAATTTTATTCAGTCTTGCCTATTTTTTCTTATAGTTGTTTTGGGACTTTAGAGTGCACAATAAGATCTTTGACCCATTTCTGTTTGATTTGTTTTGTGTAGACTGGTAATTATGGATATCTTTTCCTGCATATGGATATTCAGTTCTCCCATGACCATTTGTTGAAAATGCAAACTTACCTAAAATGTGAATTATTGGCATCTTTATCAAATGCCACATTACTCTACCTATATGTACTAATATGTGAGTTTACTTTTACCTTTTCATTTTTAGTTAATCCTTTTACTTGATTATATTTCAAATGGTATCACTCTTCCCTGTTTCCCCTCCAAAACCTCCTATTCTATACCCCTTCTTCCCTCTCTGCTTTGCTTCTATGACTGTATTCCTCCACATACTCACTCCTATCTCACTCTAGCTTCCCATTATGATGGGTAATCAAGCATTAAGAACCAAGGGCCTCCCCTCCCACTGCTGTCAAATAAGGCCATTCTCTTCTTCATATGTATCTAGAGCCATAGATTCCTCCATATATACTCTTTTGTTGCCGATTTAGTTCCTGGGAGCTCTGATTTGTCCAGTTTGCTGATATTGTTCTTCATATGGGTTTGTAATCTCCTTGAGCTCCTTCAGTCCTTCCTTTATCTTGTCCCTTGTGGTTCTTGGGTTCAGTCCTATGGTTACCTGTGAGCATTTGTATATGTATTAGGCAGGTGCTGGTAAAGCCTCTCAGGGAACAGCTATAATAGACTTCTGTCAGCAAGTGCTTCTTGGCATCAGCAATAGTGTTAAGGTTTGGTGTCTGTATCCTACCTAGGATAGGTCCCTAGGTACGATGGTCTCTGGATGCCCTTCCCTTTAGTCTCTGTTTCATTTTTTATCTCTGTCTTTCCTGTGGACAGAGACAATTCAGGGTTAAACATTTTGAGATGCTCACGTATTAGATGTGGTCTCTACAGATTCTACTTCCCCTATGTTGGGTATTTTGGCTAAAGTCATCCCTGTTGCAGCCTGGGAGCCTCTTGCTTTCCTGATATCTGTGAATTTCTAGTAGCTATCCCCAGTTCTCCATACCTAACTGCTACATATTTCTATTCAATTCCCTGACCCTCTGAATTTCTCTCTCTCTCTCTCTCTCTCTCTCTCTCTCTCTCTCTCTCTCTCTAAAATATCTCTCCCTCCCTCTACCTCCTGTGATTATTTTGTTCCCTTTTATAGGTAGCATTGAGGCATCCATACTTTGGATTTCCTTCTTCTTAAGCCCTATATGCTTTGTGGGTTTTATTGTAGGTATTCTGAGCTTTTGGGCTAATATTCACTTATCAATGAGTACAAACCATGTGTGTTCTATTGTGTCAGGTTCATCTTACTTAGGATGATGTTTTCCAGTACCATCCATTTGCCTGTGAATTTCATGAAGTCATTATTTTTAATATCTGAGTCTTACCTCATTGTGGAAATGTACCACATTTTCTGTATCCATTCATCTGTTGAGTAACATGTGGGTGTTTCCAGTTTCTGGCTTTTATAACTAAGCCTGCTATGAACATAGTGGTATATGTGTCCTCATTATATGTTGGATCATCTTTTGATTATATGCCAAGTAGCGGTATACCTGGGTCTTCAGGTAAATTTTTTTCCAATTTTCTGAGGAAGTGCCAGAATGATTTCTGAAGTGGTTTTACCAGCAGTAAAGGAAATTTCCTACTTGTCCACATGTTGCCATCATCTGCTATCACCTACAATTTTTGATCATAGTTACTCTGATTGGTGTGAGGTGGAATCCTACCATCTTTGTTTTGATTTGCATTTTCCTGATGACTAAGGATGGTGAACATCTCTTTAGCTGTTTCTCAGTCATTCAAAATTCCTCAGTTGGGAGTCTGTTTAGTTCTGCACCCCCTTTTAATAGGATTTTTTTGGTTTTCTGGAGTCTATCTTCTTGAGTTCTTTATATATTTTAGATGTTAGCCACAAGCATCAGTTTTTCTTAATATCATTGGCCTTTAATACTATAAAACTCTAACAAGGCTTAAAATCTGATATTATAATTCTACCAGAATAATTTTTCCTACAAAAACTTTGATTTTCCAAAGTATTTTGTGCCCATATGAGAATTTTATGATTTGAGACAATGATTTCTGTTAAGAATTTCATGGATATTTTGGTTGAGATTATCATGAATCTCTAAATATTGTTAGGATACATATATTTTCAATGGTAAAGATATTAAACCATACTCATGTGAGATCTTTCATCTTCTGATGCCTTCTAAACTCTATTTTTTTTAGAGATTTGATGTTTTAAGTGAAGAAAAATTTACAGATCTTTGTTTAAGTTACCTTAGACATAGATTTTGATGTTAGTGTGAATATGAGTATTTCTATGTTTGCCTTCTCAGTATATTTAGAATTGGTATATGAAAAGAGTATTTTTTCCTAAGTTCATTTTTTTTGCCAATTTGATGAAAGCATTGATTCATTCTCAAGATTTAGTAGGGAAATAAATGGACCTAGAAAATGTTATCACGAGTGAAGTACTCAGAAACAGAAAAGCAAATGCTACATTTTCTCTCTTGTCTATGGGTCATACTTGTGAATCTTTAGATTTGAATATATAACCTGGAATAACCATGGAAGTAAAAAGAACAAAGCATAAAATGGAGGAAATGAAGTTCTAGAGAAGGCAATGATAGAATTAATTTCTATGAGAAATGATGGAAAAAATGAGAAAACACCTAAAGAAATGTTCAAAATCCTTAGTCATCAGGGAAATGAAAATCAAAAAACACTGAGATTCCACCTCATGCCAGTCAGAATGGCTAGGATCAAAAACTTAGGTGACAGCAGATGCTGGCAAGGTTGTGGGGAAAGAACTCTCCTCCATTGTTGGTGGGATTGCAAGCTTGTACAACCACTCTGGAAATCTGGTTGGCAGTTCCTCAAAAATTGGATATAGTATTACCTGAGGACCCAGCAATACCACTCCTGGGCATATATGCAGAAGATGCTCCAACATGTAATAAGGACACATTCTCCACTATGTTCATAGAAGCCTTATTTATAATAGCAAGAAGTTGGAAACAGCCCAGATGTCCCTCAATAGAGGAATGGATACAGAAAATGTGGTACTTTTAAACAATGGAGTACTACTCAACTATTTATTTTTTGTTTTGTTTTGTTATTATTTTTTATGAAGCAGGGTTTCTCTGTATAGCCCTGGCTGTCCTGGAACTCACTCTGTAGACCAGGCTGGCCTTGAACTCAAAAATCCATCTGCCTCTGCCTCCCAAGTGCTGTGACTAAAGTCATGTGCCACCACTACCTAGCTCAACTATTAAAAACAATGAATTTATGAAATTCTTAGGCAAATGGGTAGATCTAGAGAATTTGATCCTGGGTTAAGTAACCCAGTCACAAAAGAACACACATGGTAGCACTCTCTGATAAGTGGATATTAGTCTACAAGCTCTGAGTACCCAAGATACAATCCACACACCACATGAAACTCAAGAAGGAATGTCAAAGTGTTGATTCTTCAATCCTTCTTAGATGGGGGAATGACATTTCCATGGAAGGATTTTCACAGACAGTAGAGAGTGAAGGAAGGACAATCCAGAGACTGCCACATCTGGGGATCCTTCCCACATACAATCACCTAACCCAGACACTATTGTGGATGCCAGCAAGTGCTGGCGAACAGGAGCCCCACATACCTGTCTCCAGAGAGGCTCTGACTGTGTCTGACTAATACAGAAGTGAAGGTTCACAGACATCTATTGGACTGAGCACATGGTCCCCAATTAAGGAGCTAGAGAAAGGACCCAAGGAGCTGAAGGGGTTCTCAGCCACATAGGAACAACAATATCAACTAAACAGTACAACCAACATCTCCCAAGGATTAAACCACCAACCAAAGAGTACACATGGTGGGACTTATGCATCGAGCTGCATATAAAGCAGAAGATGGTCTTGTTGGTCATCAATGGAAGGAGAGTCACTTTGTCCTGTGAAGGCTCTATGCCCCAGTGTAGGGGTTTGCCATGGCCAGGAAACAGAGGGTTGGTTGGTGGGAGGGAATAAGATTTTTGTTTGTTTGTTTTGGAGGGGAAACCTGGAATGGGGATAACATTTGAAATGTAAATAAAGAAAATATCTAAAAAAAAAGAAATTACATTCCTAATATCCAATCCATACAGCTTGAAAAATATTTAGTTATGTATCCTATCGTGGTGTGCTTAAAGTATAATATGTAACTTAATTTTCTTCCTATTTTGCATTAACCACCTACAATCATATTCTCAAACCTAAGCACATTTTTTTAAGTACTAAGGAACTAAGTGGAATTTTGAGAGTATAGCTATCTAGTCTTCAACCCCATCAGAAATCCCAGAGGGGAAAAATTATTACCTGAATGAGTAGAAATTTCAGAGAATCATCATCCAAGATTATATAAAAGACAGACATCTACCTGGACTTGAGCTTTGTACAAGGTGATAAATATGGATCAACTGGTATTCTTCTACATGCATACAGACAAGTAGATGAGATCCATTCATTGAAGGAAGATGCTTTCCTTTTTCCACTGAATTGCTTTCAATTCTTTGTCAAAGATCAAGTCTGCATATGTGTGTAGATTTATTTCAGGATCTTTAATTTTATTCCTTCATTCAAACTGTTTGACTGTATACCAATACCTTGCAGTTTTTATCACTATTGCTGTATAGTACAGCTTGAGGTCAGGAATTGAGATTTCCTCTATAAGTTCTTTTATTGTTAAGAATTTTTTTCACTATTCTGGGTTTTTTTTTCTTTATGAATTTTAAAATTGTTATTTAAATGTCTATGAAGTATTGTGCTGGCATTCTGATGGAAATTGCATTGATTCTGAAGATTGCTTTTTGTAATATGGCCAGTATTACTATGTTAATCCTAACAATCAAGGAACATGGAAGATCTATACATATTCCAAGGTCTTCTTTGATTTCTTTCTTCAGGCTTCCAAAATTCATGTCATAGATATTTCACTTGATTGGTTAGAGTTGCATCAAGATATGTTATAATATACTTGGCTATTGTAAAGGTTGTGGTTTTGCTAATTTCTTTCTCAACCCATTTATCATTTGTATAGAGGAAGTCTACTGATTTGCTTGAGAGAATCCAGGCACTTTGGTGAAGACATTTATTGATTGTAGGAGTTTTTTGGTAGGAATTTTGGTGTCACTTTCGTATACTATCATATCATCCACAAATGGTGATTCCTTGACTTCTTCTATATCAAATTCTATCCCTTTCATCTCCTTTTGTTGTCTAATTGTTCTAGCTAGAATTTCTAGTAGTATATTGACTATAAAGGAATAGAGTGGGTAGCCTTTTCTTGTCTCAAATTTTAACGGGGTTGTTTCTAGTTTCTTTCTATTTTATTTGATGTTGGCGGTTATATGCTGTATATTGACTTTATTATCTTTAGGAATGTGCCTTGAATTCCAGATCTCTCCAGGACTTTTAACATGAATAAGTATTGAAAGTTTTAAAGTACTTTTGGCATCTAATAATATGATTGTATGATTTTTTTCCTTTGAACTTGTTTATATAGTGGATTATGTAGAAGGATTCCCATATATTGAACTATCCTGATTCACTGGGATGAAACACACTTGATTGTGATGAATATTTATTTTGTTGTCTTCTCGAATTTGATTTATGAGAATTTTATTGAGTACTTTTCTTTTTTATTTATATGAGAAATTGTTCTGAATTTATTTTGCTTTGTTGGATCTTTGTGTGTTTTAGGCTTCAAAGTAACTGTGGCTTCACAGAATGAATTATTTAGAGTTCCTTCTGTTACTACTGGTAGAATTTTACACTAAAACCATCTGGCCCTGAGGGTTTTTTTCTCCCACTGGAAGGATTTTAATAATTGTTTCTATTTCCTTAGGGGTTATGTAAAAGTATAGATTGTTTATCTGAACATGATTTAACTTCAGTATGTGGTATCTGTGAAGAAAATCATGCATTTTGCCAAGATTTCTCTAGTTTGGTTGAATATACTCTTTTGTAGTAAAATCTGATGATTTTTTAAAAATTTCCTTAGTTTCTATTGTCATGTTTCCCTTTTCTTTTCTGATTTTGTTAATTTTGATACTGACGCTGTTGTTATTAGTTAATTTGCATAAAGGTTGATCTATCATATTGATATCCTGAAAGAATCAGCTTTGGGTTTGTTGATTCTTTGTATCATTCTCTTTATTACTAATTGTTTGATATTAGCAGTATGACTATTACCTGCCATATACTCTTCTTCAGGTGTTAGCTTATTTTTGTATGCTAGTTTTCTGGTTTGTTTTTACTTTGCTTGTAGAGAATATCTCCAGTTTCTTTAAGAAGTGCTATGAATTTTGCTCTTAGCACTGCTTTCATTGTGTCCCATAAGTTTGAGAGTAGTGTCACTTCTTTTTCATTGAATTCAAGAATTTTTTTAATTTCTGTATTTCTTCTCTGAACAAGGTCTCCTTGAGTAGAGACTTGTTCAGTTTCCATGAGTATGTAGGCTTACTGTAGTTTTTGTTGTTATTAAAGTCCAGTGTTAAGCCATGGTGGTCTGATAGAATACAGGGGGATTAATTCAATCCTCTTATATCTGTTAAAGCTTGTTTTGAGTCTGATTATATGGTCAGTTTTGGAGAAGTTTACATGAGGTGTTGAGAAGAAGGATATTGTCTTGTTTGGGGGTGAAATGTTCTGTAGATGTCTGCTAAATCCATTTATTTCATAACTCTGTTAGTATCACAGTGTCTCTATTTAGTTTTTTGTTGTAATGACTAGTCTATTGGTTATAGTGGGCAATAGAAATGCCCCACTATTACTGGGTGAGATTCAATGTGTGTTTTGAGCTTTAATAGAGATTATTTTGTGAATGTTGTTAACCTTGTGTTTGGGGCATAGATGTTCATAATTGAGATATCATCTTGCTGGATTGTTGCTTTGATGAATACAAAATGTCTTTCTCCATCATTTTTGATAACTTTTGGTTGAAAGTTTATGTTATTAGATATGAGAAAGGCAACAGTAGCTTGTTTCTTGGTATCATTTGCTTGGAGAACTTTTTGCCAGCCCTTTAATCTGAGGTACTATCTGTCTATGTTGCTGAGGCATACCGATTGAATGTACCAAGATGCTGGATCCTGTTTACTTATCCATTCTGTTAGCCTGTGTTTTTTATTAGAGAATTGAGTCCATTGATATTGAGAGATACTAAAGATTAATGATGGTTACTTCATTTTATTTTTGTTGTTGAAGATGGTCTTATATGTAAGGGATTCTCCTCCTGTGGGCTTATTATGAAATGATTAAATTCTTGACTTTTCTTGAGTGTAGTTACCTTCCTTTTGTGGGAGTTTTGTTCTAGTATCCATTGTAGGGATAGATTAGTGAAAATAATATTTACGTTAGGTTTTCTCATGGAATATCTCGGCTTCTCCATTTATGTTGATTGATAGAGTTGCTGGGTATAGTAGCCTGGGCTGGCATTGGTGTTCTTTTAGGTTCTGTATGACATCTGGTCAAGATCTTCTGTCTTTTATTATTTGTTGAGAATTCTGGTGTAATTCAGATAAGTCTGCCTTTTTATGTTACTTAGCCATTTTCCCTTACTACTTTTTTTTTTCAAGATAAATTGATATTTATTCTCAAAATTTTGTTGAAAACATTCTCCTCACTCAAAGAGAACTGGCTCTTTGCCAGAAATATATAATTTTAGATATTTTCTTTATTTACATGTAAATTTCTCCATTCCCTGTTTCCCCTCCAAAAAACAAAGAA
>NW_022196903.1:125940328-125940743 GCF_008632895.1 Mastomys coucha
TCGAGGTTCTTCCCTACTTTCTCTTCCATTAGTTTCAATGTATCTGCTTTGATGTGTATGTCCCTGATACACTTGGACTTGAGTTTTGTACAAGGAGAAAGAATGGATCGATTTGCATTTTTCTACATGTTAACTGCCAATTGAGCCAGCACCATCTATTGAAAATGCTGTCTTTTTTCCACTGGGTGGTTTCATCTCCTTTGTAGCAGAGGATGGCCTTGTCAGGTATCAATGGGACTGGAGATACACTTGGTCCTGAAAGGTTCAATACACCAGGGTAAGGGAATTCCAGGGCAGTGTATTAGGCATAGTTAGGAGGGAGGTAGCACTCTCAGAGAACCAGATGCAGGGGGAGGAGATAAGGGGTTTGTAGAAGGGAAACTCAGAAATAGGATAACATTTCAAATGTAAATAA
>NW_022196903.1:125940754-125941270 GCF_008632895.1 Mastomys coucha
CTCCCACTGCCTCAGTGACAACAGACAATTGTACATGCAAAACAGCCTTCTCCCAGCAACAGCCACAGATGTTCCAGGTTTCCTTTTTAAGCTTGTTTACTCTAGGGACAAAGGTGCTAGTAGTTTAGCATTACTACCATGTTTCGATAGAATTTAGTTTATTTTTTAATTTACTTTTTATTTCCAAGGCAAACTAACTCTTTATTTGTCTCCAGACTGCTCATCACTTGTCTGTACTTTACTAGACTCCACACATTTTTTAATTCTGATAATGTTAATGTATTACCATAATTTAAACAAAACCCAGTTTTAAACATTCCATTTTCTTTAAAATCAATATCAAAGCATTACTATCACATTACAAAGTTTAGCTGCCAATTCTTACATATGAATGCATGACAGTGCAATTTTTAATACATCAAAGACATTGTTTTATATCTTCTCTCCAGTCCAGGCCTCACCCTTGGCCTCACTAAATTTATAAGGGGTAAGAATTACATAAAATATCATGAAGAC
>NW_022196903.1:125942136-125944657 GCF_008632895.1 Mastomys coucha
GTAAGCAAAGCATAACTCTCAAGGTTGTAATATTCAATCACCACAGTTTACAAGGTACCAATTCAATATTTTTTAAAACAGATGATAAAGACAATATTTTAACCCAATTAATCTATTTTGTAAAAACCTACTTGGTTGTTCAAGGGTCTCTGACTGCTGTGCCCTGCTCTCTGGCTGTGCCTCACTTTGGAACCCATGTCAACGGAGCCTAGGTACCTGCCTTGGGCTTCAAAGCAGCAGCTGTCCCTCCCACAGACATGCCTCTTCCAGGGCCCCATCATGGTATAGACCTGTGGATTCTGCCCAGTCCCCACTGCTGTGGACCCAGTTAGCCAGGCCTGTCTTCAGATAGACTACCATTTAATCCTGTACTTTTCCCACCAATGGCTCCATTGCATTGTTAACACTCTCAGCACATAAGACAGCCTCAAACACAAAAGAATGCCACAAGACGGCCCCAGTTGGGGTCCCCTTGGAAAAGTTCGTGGGATACCTGGGTGAAGCGTTGCTGGGCTCAGCCTGGATTAACTTAGCTGAGCAGCAGGTCAGAGATGGTACAGCAGAAGCAATATTGGTATTTTTAAAGAATGTTTCTGATTTTAAAAATTAAAAAATAGAATATCCACATATAACTATGGATACCATTTCAAGTATTCTAGTCACAATTTCCTTAAAAGGAACGCAATGTAGTCATTAATGTAGTCATTGCCTACATTAATTTTCTGTGTTTAGTGTTCCTAAATAGATTGGAACAGAATATGGAACTGGCTATTACAGTCAGGCATTTGAAGCGTTTTGTTAACAACCTAAAGTTACTCATATTACTGAGATAATTTGTAATTCTCAGAGACAATATTTACTCAATGTGCACTTTGCACTTTGAGAATTTGAATTTTTAATATTAAAAGAAGGGGGAATATGTACTCCACTCCAAAAGCATTTTGTTTTTTGCTTGTTTTGAAAAGCATATTTCATTTTTTTTGCCTGTTTTAAGACATGCCTTGGTTTTTGCTTGTTTTAAAAGACAAATTTTGCTTTTACTTGTTCTAATATATATATAATATTAGATTCGCAGTCTGATGCTAAAGGTCATTCTGCTATTGATCGCCATTGACATCCACACATTTCCAATTTTTATGCCATGATGAAATGACATGTCACTCCACATACTAACACATATTATCTTAATCTCACTTTATTATGGGGAGGAGGCTCTGTTTTTGTTGGAACAAAATGGCTGCCTAATACATTAATTTGTCAAGTGGATACTGACACAAAATCATTTATAAGCATGTTTTTATTGCCAAGAATATTGGCTGAACATTTTTACTGGCCAGCAAAGTTTGCTTGGCTGAAATGGCCTCCACCTTTTTCTGGCAGTTGACAGTGGCTTCCCTCTACCCCTAGAGGCCCAGTCTTGGGCCTAGGCGTTGCTAATTTGGACCTGAAGTTCCTGAGACATCTTCAAGTTACTGTTATTTTTAAACTTTTGAGTTTTTATTTCAAACAAGCTTATTCATGGAGTACAAAGACAAACTCATTCGCTTATGCCCAGAGCTAAGGCCTGAATACTTCTGCAGTATTTACATTCCACAGACTGGCACATCCAGAGGTTACTGGCCTAACCGAACTAATTTATAATTGAATTGAGCCCTGTTCTCTAGGTTCCCTGTGTCAGAACTGGTAATTTACAACTGAAGTAAGGAGGCTATACCCATCCCCAGCACAAAGGCATCCCTGGGAGAACTTCAGAAATGAAGTTTTCCAGAAAAACGATGGCAGTTTCCAAACTTTGCAGGTATTTAAGATATATTTTGGCACTAGCTGCCCAGATGAATGGTACATTACAGAAGCCTGTCCCATCTGGATAGGGCTTTGGCAGATGTCCACCTAAGACAGAGGCATGCGCCAAGTGGCTGTGTTTTTGAAAAAAAAACTCGAAAAGAGCCCAGTTTCTAGCATCAAACTAGCTGCACGTGACCTTAAGGATGGGTAACGATATCTTCCAGAGATAACAAATACACAGGTTATTTCCGACTAAGCACCATAAAAATCCCCATGCAAAACTGTGCCACTGATATAGCCTTGACCCTGCTTTTTTATATAATAAATAAGGAAAAGATGTTGGGTTCTTCCCTCCTGCCTCAACTCATGACATCAGAGCTTACAACCAGAGACTGTCAGCTCATGCCTGCTGTGCCTAAAACAAAGGCACACTACACTGAGTTCTGCTTTGGAGGATTCTGGAGGAAGGTACGCCTGGTGGCTGACAGGTCCACTGACTGAAGACATAACTCAATGTAAACAAGCTGCCTGAGGACATCTGCTGTTGACCTCTGCCCCCACCAAGGGCAGCGCCTCCAACCTCTCCTGGCGCCAAACCTAAAGGACACCCTGAGCCACCGCCCTAGAGACCGGGCATGCCCAACAGCCTGGCTTCCCCTTGACTCTGATCTGACTCTTTCCTGATTCCTCCCTCATTGTTTTTGCTATACAAATGTCATTGTAACTTAGAGATCCA
>NW_022196903.1:125948544-125951864 GCF_008632895.1 Mastomys coucha
CCTGACATCAAAGTGAAGGAGATCCCAAGCACAAACACCTTTTTCTATCTCCTTTAAATTCTTTAGACCTAAGGAAAACTATAAAGCATTTCACAACTGGAACATATTTTGCTGAGCCCTACCATATACTCTTCAGAATACACACTCATTAAAGCATCAGTGAAAGTTTGTTATCATTGTAAGTTTTTATTGATACTTTCCTGTAGAGCATTTCAACAAATTACTCTCCTAAGTAATCCCTGTCAAGTCTTCTAGTCCCATCTCAAGTATTTAAGAGCTATGACTGCCTTCATAAGCTTTTAAAAATGGTGCTTTTCAGTCTTCTGTGATGACCCTGCTCCATCTACGGTCCTCAAAGCAGCAGAGACCTTTAACTCTCCTACTAATTCTGTTTACTATTGTATATTAGTTTCTAACAACTTTGAAAAGTATTTATGAGCATTATCTGAAAATTTCCATTCACCTTTGGTCTGGTAAATTTATGTGTCTCAACAGTATTCTGCTTCTTAGGGTATAGGATTGGTAAGATTTATCATGTTAACCTGGTTGCAGAGGCATGCTCAGCCACAGGAGAAAAAGGTGAGTATTGAATATACAGAGGCTTAGATCATGATATTACCCTTGACAATCCTTACTCTGCAGTATGACTTGCATTTGGCCTGAACTAGATGCTGGGAAGACAAAACCATTCTCATCTTGCTAGTTACCTCTTCTGTCAAGTCTGCATAGTTGCATTCAGTTTGTTCTTAGATAACATTCTATGCTCTCTACCTGTAGCAATTCTTTATATTTTAAATTTTCAGTTAAATACATACTGATAACTCCTGAAATTAGTATGTTAGTTTATTTATGAGTAGCATTTATTTTAATATGCCCATGACACCTGTGTGAATGTCAAAGTACAACTAAAAGATATTAGTTTTCTCCTTTTACATGGTGTGCCCACGGATTGAAGGCTTAGCTCTATTGGGCTGCATTTCATTTGTTTGGATTTAAATGGTGAAGTAGACTCTTTCAGTCAACAAAGGAGGATGGATGTAGGAGATAGAGTAGTGGAATCAGTCAAAGCATTTTCTGTGCAGGAAAGTATCAACAGACTTTCCTAAGAATTTTCTGTTGAGGAAAGTTTCCCTGTGTTTTGCAGAGTTCTTTTTGGAATTGCTAAATTGAAGCAGACAGCCCTTGTTTGATCTCTAATATCGAGAAGCCTGACAATATGGCCAAAATATCTTTTAAATGTATGCAAGGGATTCGCTGTGCTGCAGGTAGAAGGAGAGAAGGAGTTGTGCTGGGATCTCACCCACTTGTTATAAATGCCAAGTACTTATATTAAGTCAGAACCTGCATCCCAGATCAGTTTTTGTCACATTTTTCCCTTTTTGTTTATTCTGATATGGCAAACTTAGTTGTTCTTCATCCCTAGAAAAGACCTGTGCCAGTCTTACTTCTAGTCCCCATGACTCAGCAGGGTGAACCTTCTCAGCACTGTGGGCTAGGGTCAAGAGATGCTATGCTGAATGCTGGGAGATATATTTCTTTCTTAGGGCCCATTATTTCCCTGATTCAAAATGGGATTAAATTAACAGTGAAAATTATTTTAACATCCCAGTTTGATGGACAGTATAGAAATTGAAGAGGAGAGAATGGGGATGTATTTAACCATGACACATTAAATACACATATGCACCTCTTAAACAACAAAAAATGCAAAAATAAATAATGGTATAAAATAAAATGAAGTGGAAACTATACAACACGGATATGCTGTATAATTTAAAGCTGGAGCCAGGATGTTTCTTCATTCACATTTGATTATGTGATAGTTTTGTTTGTCAGTACTTTTATAATCCGATTTCATTGGGACCACAAGTTCTGAGATGATATTTTTCTTTCCTGGTTCATTTCACTCATTGCTGATGCTGAAGAAGGTCAGAAAAAGTATAATGATCTCAGTGCCATTTGGCAGATTATTCCCACCTGTTTCATGACACACCAAGCCAATATGAAGGAGAGCTTCCTTCATTACTTCCAATGCCATCAGCACATAGTGTGAAAAATTCAGTCCAGTTCTTCCCTCTGATGTTTCTTTCTAACTTTCCCAGTAAAAGACCAATCCAAAATACATATTAAAAAAACAAAAGGCCAATCTCACCTTTTATTTATTATCAGGAGTACTATGACATCAAGTAGAAGGAGTTGCCAAGAATAAACACCTTCTCTGTTTCCTTTAAAGCCCTTACATCTAGGGAGAACTATAAAGCTTTTACACAACTCGCACTGATTTGTCAAGTCCTAACATCTTCCTTTCAGAATATATAATCATTATAGCATCAGGAAAATTATATTATCACTATCGTTACTCAAGTGCAATATTATCAGATACTAATAGTTTTTGAGGCATTCCTATGAAAATCTTTTACCTTTATACATTTTTAGGCAGAGTTCAAGACTCAGTGATCTACTGTGATTGATGGAGACTTCTTAGGGATCTTTACCCACAAGTCCCTAGATGCCTTATTCCTAATCCTGATATTATTCCTAATTTGTACTAAATTCAACATCATGCAACTCTTCAGAGAATATTGAATGATAGAATCAGTTAATGTCAATACTAATTATGTATTATCCAAGAAAAGTTCAAACAGGAGAAGGATAAATATAACAAACAACATGAGAGAAAGGAGTCACTATACCATGTACTCCAAGAAGATTCACTGCAAACAGAATACATTGTGTTTCAAAATTAAACATAGATATAAGGGTGGATATATGACATTAGCAATTGCATTAGAGGGCTAAATGCAAGTATTGTTCCAGAATTAATGAGATTTATGGAGAAAATTGAATTAATTAAAAATATATAGTATCCATAAAATAATTTCACTGAGAAAATGAGGCATAACAAGAGTCATTATTTGAGAGAAAACCCATGTACTGAAAATCAATCAGAAAGCAAGATAAAAGGTGATGGTAAAGCAGTGCATGAATGAAAGACACAAAATACTTCTTTAGCTGTATAGACCAGTCTAAACATTTAATTGTGATTATTTGTGTACAGTGACAGTGAACAAAAGTATTTCTAGGAAGAAAGATCACCCAAACAACCTTATAGAATTTTCTCAAAAAGAAAAGTATCCCACAAAACTCATATGCAATTAAAATCATATTAATTATGGAAAATATATATTCATAGTCTTCTATAGTGGAAATTTCTATGGAGTTATACTGGACATGTTAACAATACAACCTTAGGGATTTTAGTAAGGACCAATCTATTTTATTCCATATCAACTCTGTCTACAAGGCATTTTGTTTAGAAT
>NW_022196903.1:125951888-125953993 GCF_008632895.1 Mastomys coucha
TGAAGCTTTTCAACTCTGCTGATACATTTAGCCACATTTATACAACATTTCTACTCTTCAATGCATTTTGAACACAAAGAGTATGATCAAGCACTATCAGTTCTATTAACATTAGAATAATGAATGTCAGTTAACACAAGTACCTGGGCTATTGAATATGAACAACATTCATATTTTTAACATATCTTTGAGAATTCCATATATGAGTAATACCTTAATTTCAATCCCCTCTCCTGCACCTCTTTTTCCAATTTCCTCAAATTCACTATATTTCTTTAGTAATGATTACATGTTTACAGATATTACTGGTGAAGTCACTTTAGCGTTGCTTATACATGTTTAGGACAGGCCACTTGAAATTGGATTTATCAGAGGGTCATACTCAGAGAAGACTAATTTCCCCTCTATCATCAGTCACTAATTTACTCAAGCTTTTCATGCACGTATGTGGTATTATGTGGCATCATGTGACTTCCTTATATAAAATGTTAAAAGTGTTGTCATTGTGCTGGCTTTGTTTAGGCAAATGTTGAGATATGAAATGTACAGCTAACGATTTTCTTTCCAAATTTTTTCTAACACTGATGTTCATTTCTAATAATTTACAATTCTAATCTCTTTTCAAAAGTGGTAAATGAATCATTACTCCGCGCCAGCAGAAATGCTTGAAGTAGATTAAGTACTAATACCATGAGTCCCAATAATACTGCCCAGTGAGTGTCTGGAAGTTCACCTCAAGTATTCATTAATTCTTAGCTTAAGAGGGGGTTGAAAGCAACGAGCAGACCAAAACTCCACAAAAACATGAAGTCCTCAGGACACATAGCTCTGTAGGCTCTGCCTGTCCTACACATATCCATATTGATTTGGCTAACCAGTGAACTGCATTCCCTGAGTTCTAAAGCCATATTTTGTTCCTCCTGTATAGCCTGATTAGTGTTTCTCTTTTTAATTACACAGCTTTATGAACAAGATATAGAAATACTTGATTTTTCTCTTTCCATTTATCTTTTGCCTCATTATGCCATTGTCTTTAATTTAAATGAAAGAAATTGTCCATAGATATATAGTGAATTTAGTAAAGACCATCATTGGCACATTCTTTTCTCAGACTTTCTATGTTTATATCTAAGTATGTAAACATTGAAAATGTTGCAAATTTCATTTTAGGGTTCAATAATCCAGACTAGAATCCCCCTTGAACAGTCAGAGATTTAATATATTGTCATGAAGCACAAGTAGAAAGCCTATTAATGATGTTTATGTATTCTTCTTTTGCATTACTGCCCTACTGTCTTTTGACCAATCTCATGTAAAAATTCAGAATCCCCAGTCCTTATTTTTACCAGATATAGAAGACCATACTTGTCCCAAGAACACACATGCACTATTTTCTATAGTGTTGTTATGTGAAATATGAAAGACAAGAATGAAAGGTGGGAGTTTGCAGCTAGAAAACAGGTTGTGAGAGATACAAATGTGAAATCAGTTTTGGGAAAGAAAACAATAGAAAAGTATTTCATTATTGTCCTAATATCTTCTCACTCTGAGGAGCAAAACCAGAGCTTAATCTCAGATTTCTATGCCAATGTTAGTAATGAACCAGATAATTTTCAGCACCAACCACCACCAGAAAGCGTATAAGGATAACCTGCCTCTCCTGCTGAAATCAAACAGGAAACAACCCAGCAAGGAGGCCAGCAGCAAGAATTTTGTTTTCTCTCTTTCTTTCCTTCTTTCATTCTATTTTTCTTCTTTCCTTTTTTCTATCTTTCTTTCTTTTTTTCTTTTATTTTTGTTTAGATCTTATGTTTAGTCTTCTGTTATGTTTTAATTTTTGTATGAAATGACATTCCTTATTGACTCAGTTGTCAGAGTACATTTGTTGAAAGGGCTATTTTTTTCAAAGCCTTGTTGAAATAGTTAACCAAACTATGTCTGCCCCTGCCTGTTCAGAAAATTAAAAGAATCAAAATAAATATAAAAAACCGAAGGGGTAAGGTCATAGCTCAATAGTGAAATATTTGCCTAACAAATGTGAAGCACTAAGTTCCACTTTTAAGACGTCAAAGAAGGCCGGGCGGTGGTGGCACACACCTTTAATC
>NW_022196903.1:125954003-125957568 GCF_008632895.1 Mastomys coucha
AATTTGACATGATAGCATTTTTGTTTATGTCTTACTTAACATTTTTTTAAATTTCATAATTATGCCTTTCTTTTGTCACATTTTTTACTACATAGTAAATGGAAGATAGATTACATGAGCACAATATAGTGACACCTTAATTCATATATAAATATATATGTGTATGTATAGACATATGTATATATGTATGTACATACACACACACACACATACACATGCATATATATATATATATATATATATATATATATATATATATATTAACTATAAGTATTTGGAAGTTTTCTATACATAAAATGACTTCATATTTTATTTTATTTTATTTTATGCTTTAGTTTAGGCCATCCTCTGTTACATATGTGGCTGGGTCCATGGGCCCCTCCAAGTGTACTCCTTGGTTGGTTGTTTTAGTCCCTAGGAGCTTTTGGGGGTGCTCTTCTTGGTTGATATTGTTGTTCTTCCTATGGACATGCAAACCTTTTCTGCTCTTTCAGCCCTTTCTGTAACTCCTCCATTGGGGACCCTGTCCTCAGGTCATTGGTTGACTGCAAACATCCACCTCTGTATTTATCATGCTGATTTTTCATTTGCTTGGTTAGCATTACACCAAGATATTTTATAATATTCACGCCTATTGTAAATGATTATGTTTCACTAAAATTTTCTCTTCTGATTTATCAGTTGCATAAAAGAAGGCTACAGATTTCATTGAGTGAATTTTGTATCCAAACACTTTGCTAAAGCTGTTTATCAGGAATATTAGTTGTTTGGTAGAAGTTTTGGGGTCACTAATGTAGAGTATCATATATTTGCAGAAAGTAATACTTTAACTTCTTCTTTTTCAATATGTATTTATGTTATGTTTAGTTGACTAATTGCTCTGGCTAGAACATCAAGTACTATATTAAATAGATAAAGAAAGTGAGCAGCCTTTTTCATGTCCCTGATTATAGTGGAATTGTTTTATCTTTCACTCTGTTTAGCTTGAAGTTGACTATTGGCTTGCTGTATATTGCTTTGATTATGCTTATGTCTGTGCCTTTATCTCTGTTCTCTCTAACACTTTTAATATGAAGGGATATTGGATTTTTCCAAAGAATGAGCAAGATGTTTATCCCAAGGTTCTTAGCCAGCTGGGGCAGTATGTTTATCTCAGGTCTCTCTTTTATCTAGGGTAGGATATTTATCTCAGATTTCTCATGGTTCCCAACATCTCCCCCTTGTCTGTGTAATAAGGTCAATTGCACCATCACAGTGAAGTGCCCTGGAAGGAAGCCTCTCAAACTTATCTTTGAGGTCTCACAATGGGAGCCTGAGCCTGGTAGAGGGCAATGCTCAAACTCTTACCCATCACTGGGTCAACCCCCCCACATGGGGCTGACCTGTCTTAGGCAGTCGAGACTTAATGCCAGCTCTGTCTCTGACATACCAGGTCCCTTGTCATTGGGAGAGAGCCAGGGTAGGTTAGGGCTGATGGCCTTAGGCTATTTGAGTAAAGGGGGAGATGGGATGGACCCTAGCTAGCGAGACCCAAGGCAAAACCTATCTTCCCAGCGGCCCTCTTGTAAGACCCAAAAGTTGAGAGGTTGGCCGAAGGGCAGGGAGTCTGGGGCTTGTGGGACCACAGAGATGGGAGCCTGTGACTGCTCTTCAGTGTCAAGGTGATGATAGTGGACCTGCACCAGTTTGGTAGCGAAGTCAACCTGATTCTTAACAAAGGTAGTTAGTCGATTGAAGGCCCAAGGGCCAAAGGAGAGAAGAAGAAGGAGGCCCACAAATGGTCCTACCAAGCTGGAAAGGAGGGTGGTGATCCATGGGGAGGCAGAGAACCAATTTTGATACCAAGATTCTTGTTTCTCTCTGGTTTTTTTGATTTTCTTCTAGAGCCTTAGTAACTTTATCTAAACTATGTTGAGCCAATCCAGTCTTACTTACATGAAAACAACATTCTTCTTTGAGGGCAGCACACAGACCTCCCTCTTTTAGAAACAGTAAATCAAGGCCTCTCCGATTTTGGAGGACCACCTCAGCCAGGGAGTCAATAGAATCTTTAAGTTCTTGTATACCATTTCTCATGTTGGTAATATCTTTATCAATAAGTTACTGCAATTCTGTAAAGCCTTGTTTAGATGTAATCAGAGAGGCAATGCCTGTGCCTGCGCCCATGACGCTAATGCCAAGAATAGTGGCAATGGTCAGAGCTGTAATAGGTTCTCTTTTAATTCTGGGGTGGATGGATACCTCCTTTTCTACAAAATTCAAAAATTCTTCAGGGTTATGAACAGAGAAGCGAGGGAGGAGAATAACCATAACGTACCAATCCCGATTACCCAGAAAGATAGGGGAATATAAAAAAGGCGTTAAGCCCAGAGAGCAGGCAAAATAAGTATTGTTAGGTGCAAGAACATATATATAGGTGTGATAAGAACAATAGTCTGATTACAAACTCCTGTAAGGGACTGAGGAGGAAGCATATTGGGGCCTAGAAGGCAAGTGCCGATCCCAGAAATGGACTGAACAGTTATGCCACTCTCAGGGCCTGAGGCAAAAACAGCAATGGAAGTATTATTGGTAAAAATGTGGGTGGAAAGCAAGGCAAAGCCTTCATAAAATGGTGGGGTTGGGGAGAAGCACATCCAGCATTCAGGATACTTAGAAGAACTATCATTTTTGAGCATAGCAATTGAGACATTGGCTAACTTAATTATGAGCTCTGCCAAATGTGGGGGCCCAGAAGGAATAGTGGGCTGGAATAGGGCTGAAGGTAGGGAGCTGGGAAGAGGGGAGGGGGAGGAGGGGGGTGAGCAGGGGACACAGGGGCCACAGGAGTGGGCCCTTGAAAAAGGGCATTGGTTCCTGCTGCAGCAGCATTTCTATTGGGGACATCTTTACGGATTTGGAGTACAAAAGGAAGACCAAAATCTCTTCCTCCTTTATACACTCGAAGCCCCCATTCAAAAGGCATTCAAAAGGCCTAGTTCCCCAGGAATGTTTTTTCCCCTGTGCTGTAAATTGTATAGACAGGGGGTTGCACCAATTCTTGCACTTTTCAAATTTAGTGGTAGTGGTAGGATTCAATCTGGTAACAGGAATAAGATCCCATGAAAAGGAGGGGCCCCAGTAAGTATCTCTGGTGGTTTCACAACCCCAGCTTCTACAGAAATAATCGGAGGAGAAGCTGCACTGGTGATTAAGCTCGATGGGAGCCGGGACAGACATAAATTGGAAGGAGACTGAGGGCAGCCCTACTTCGATGACTGTAACAGGCTGGGGTGGGGAGGCACATCCAGGATCATTGGTGCCCATACCTAAGAGAATGTGTGGCCAAAAGGTGGAAGGCGCTCCCCAATCTGGATCGGCCCCAAGAGCCAGCACACAGAGATCTACTTGTAGGGTGGGCCAATGGGGAATGGTATTAAGTTTAGATGTCGAATTAACAACATCACTGGCCTGATAAATAACAACCCATGTAAAGTTGTATATCATATAGGGGCCCGGAGGGTGTAACAAAATACTCACAGTTGGAGATAAAATATAGGCCAGGACCAAATGAAACAGCATTCTA
>NW_022196903.1:125958455-125972298 GCF_008632895.1 Mastomys coucha
GGTGTCAATGGACACATGAATGTATTTAAGCTTGTTGAAGGCAGAGAAGTGGGTAACATCCATCTGCACAACTCCCCAGGCACAAGGCTGCGAAGGTTGACTCCCAGATGTGGTTCAGAGAGGAAGGTGATACAAGATTGGCACTGTTTAACAATTGCCCGCACCTGTTCTCGGGTGAGAAGAACATGAGACAAAGGGTATTGGCATTGATGTGATGTAGTTGGTGGGCCTCTCGAGCCTGAGCAAGGGGGTCCACCGGAGTGGAGACAGCAGCTCCTAGGAGAGGTACACGGGTATCAAGATCTACCCATGCATTTTGTTCAGTCAGAGGTCCGGGGAGATCTGAGTGTGCACAAATGTGACCAAGAAAGAAGGGCTGGGCGCATCTGGAGATAAGGTTTTGGATTTGAGCAAAGAGAGGAGAAGCTTTAGTATCAGGTTTGATGAAGGGGACAGTTTCAAGAAGAGGGACAGAGGATGCAGCGTAGGCACTATCAGTATACAGGTTTAAAGGAGTGTCTTCAAGGAGTTCAAAGGTGTGTAGGACAGCCTCTAACTCAACGAGCTGGGCAGAACTGTGGGGTGTCTGTTTTTGAAACATCTTATCATCAATGGAGAGGGCTGCAAGGCCTGTGGAAGAACCATCTGTAAAAACGAGAGGTGCTTTGGGGATAGGAGAACTCTGTGTAGTTTTGGGGAAGACAAAATGATGACGCTGTAAAAACTGAATCAGTTTGTCAGGGGGATAATGGTTATCAAGGCAGACAGAGAACGAGATGCAGGAGATGGCCCAGTCATCAGAATATTGTAGGAGCCAGGGGACCTGGGATGTTGTATAAGGGGTAATAATAGACTGGGGGAACTGTCCAAAAAGTCTAGTAGCGGCCTTGCGACCCTGTTGGATGAGGGAAGCTACAAGAGAGGTATAGGTGGGGAGGACCTTGGAGGGCGAGGCAGGGAGATGTAGCCAGAAGAGGGAGTGGTCCTGGCACTGTAATCCTGTTGGAGTGAATGGGGAGGGGAAGATGAAAAGGGAGAAGGGATGGGAAGGGTGATAGTAAGAGATGGATTGTTGAGAGATAGAAACGTCCACCTTATGTAAGGCCACCACGGACTCCTGAGAGAGCTCCTTGGAGATGAGGGGTCCGAGTCACCCTGAAGAATATCAAAAAGGGGTTTGAGGTCTCCGGTTGTGAGATTAAGATAGGGGCACAATCAATTGATATCTCTAAGTGACCTTTGGAAATCATTTAATATATGGAGGGTGTCTTGTCGTATTTTAACCTTTTGAGAGCAGATAAAAGAGGCTCCCAACTCGAAACCTAGGAAAAGAACGGGGGGTTGCTTTTGGTTCTTCTCAGGGGCAATCTTTAAACCTAAAGTGGTCAAATTGTGAACTAATTCTTGGGTAATTGTGGAAAGTTGGTCTTCATAGGGTCCTGCCAATTAAATGTCATCCATATAATGAATAATGTATAGGAAGGGGTATTTTAAATGCAAAGGGTCTACAGCCTGGGCCACATATTTTTGACTCAGGGTAGGACTATTTGCCATCCCCTGAGGGAGGACTCACCACTGAAAATGGGGCGAGGGCCCAATCTGATTAGTAATGGGGAAACTAAAGGCAAACCTCTTAGACTCTTTTGGGTGGAGGGGAATACAGAAGAAGCAGTCCTTGAGGTCAATAACAAGTATAAAGAATCCATGTGGAATGGCCACTGGAGATGGCAGTCCAAGTTGTAGGGCTCCCATGGGGACCATGGTTTTGTTAATTTCTCTGAGGTCTTGAAGGAGACGCCAAGAACCACTCTTTTTTTGTATGACAAAAATGGGGGTATTCCACGGGGAGGTAGAGGGCTCGATGTGGCCGGCCTTAAGTTGTTCCTTCACAAGCCTTGAAGCAGTGTCCAACTTATGGGATGGAAGGCACCACTGATCAATCCAGATGGGGAGTTCGTTTTTTCCAAATTATTTTATCAGCCTGGAGTGCAGGGAGATTAGTGGCCCTTATGAAATATTTTCTTTAAACCTGAAGCCGAGGAGGTCATTTTTATGTACAGGGATAATAGGATCAGTACGACCTTGACCATTCTTGCCAAAGCCGTGTCCGGAAAGTAACCCCCAATCCAGCTGCTGATGGGTAACTCTAGGCGAGAGGCTATAAAGGAAGACACCCATCTGGGAGAGAATGTCTCGATTCCAGAGATTTAGAGGGAGGTCAGGAACAATAAAAGGTTGAACGGTGCCAGAGTGACCATCAGGGTCCTCCCAGCAGAGAACTCTACTACTCTGAAGGGTATTTGTGGAGACCCCTATGCCCTGGAGATGGGTCAATGAAGGCTGACACGGACATGCCTAGGGCCAGGAGGTTTGGGACAAGACCGTGGAAT
This sequence comes from Mastomys coucha, assembly GCF_008632895.1. Lineage (NCBI taxonomy): Eukaryota > Metazoa > Chordata > Mammalia > Rodentia > Muridae > Mastomys > Mastomys coucha. Next base: position 125,960,846 of record NW_022196903.1, read on the forward strand.
CTGTGCCAAAATCTAAAATACCATCAAAGGTGTGCCTGTTGAGCTTGAGTTTGAGGCGGGGGCAGTTTGGGGTGAGTTGTTGACTCCAGAATATTTGAGGAGACACAGAGGCAGAAGAGAAAGGCTGATGGGTCAAAAGCAGAGGGAGAACTTGAGCAAGAACCTGTCCAGGGGATATCAAATGCAGTCCCTGGGTCCTCAGAGTAAAGAGATAAGGATTTTTTAAGTGTATAGGGTTAAGGACAGTAGGGTAAATCAGGAGGCCAGTGAGGAAAGAGAAGGCACGCCCAGAACAAGTATGGCCATCTCGGGGGGAGGGTTCCCCCTCAAGGTGACAGGTAGGGAGACGGTTCCATCCTCAGGATTCAATACTGTTGAGGAGCTGGCACAGAAGTCCAATATTGTTGGGACAGGGGATAAGAACCTTGTGGTGGGGAAGAGGGGAGAGGAATTAGCAGCGGGGGTAGGCTTGGTGGAGGTGGCTGAATTGGAGCCTGTTGAATCTGTCCCGAGGCAGGCTGAAACATGATTGGTCTGGGGGCCCGGGACTGGAACCCATAGGAGTTTCCCTAATGCGGTGGGAGAGTGTTGTCCATGACATCCATTTTTGAACGGCAAGTATTGGCCCAATGACGGCATCTCCTATGAGGGCAAACAGTGTAAGGGGGCGGTCTGTAAGGGGAAGAAGGAGGATCTGAATTGGCAGAATTTTCAATGCCTCTAACAGTAGGGCTAGAACAGTTTGGGGCAAAATGGCCATTCTGTCTGTAGCAGAAGCAGGCCTGTGAGCCAGTGGTTGTCCCAACTGTGAGGATGGCCTTGGTAAATTTATCTGTGATAGGATGAACTTCTCTGCACATCTGAATCATCTCATCCAGATCTTTTCCCTTAAATTTACCTCGTAAGGTGGCCTTACAGGCAGAGTTGGCATTCTCATAGGCAATCTGTGTGAGAAGTTTGTTATCAGTCTGTCCTGGACCGAGAGATCTCTCAGCTGCCTCTAGGAGGCAGGAACAAAATTGCTGAAAGGTTCTAGGGGCCCTTGCAAGATCATGGTCATAGGGAGAGAAGTGCTCCAGGGGAGAATGCTCCTCCAGGCTGCAAGGGCAGCAGAGCTAGAGTGAGCCAAAATGCCGAGGGAGAATGCGCGCTGCTTTTCATCTGTAGAGTATTTGCCTTGGCCCAACAATTTGTCTAGGGACCATTGTTGGTCTGTGTGCCACCCCTGTTGATAATTTTTTGGAATGGTGTCTCGGCAATGGTCGGCCCAATCAGCACGCCATGCAAGGAACTGGCCACAAATGAGGACCAACTGAGCTGTAGTAATCCACTCATTAGCTGTCAAGTGGCCACCTTCCGACAGATTCTCCAAAAGGGAGAGAGTAAAGGGGGCATTCGGTCCAGAATTACGGACTGCAGAATTAAATTTCTCAAGTTTCTTAAATTTTAACCGGTGGAATGTGGTGGGAGGGGCATCTTCTCCCCCACTATATTCAGAATCAGAACTGGCGAGACTCTCCTGACCTCTATTACTAGACCTCTCAGAGTGGACACAGGTAGCCCTCAAGAAAGACCGATCATGGACGGGGACATCAGAAAAGGAGTGGGGGGTCGCCAGCATCATCTTGAGGGGTGGAGGAGGGAGAAGAGGGGTCAGGATGGGATTGTGAACGAGTAACAGGGAAGGCAAGAGAAGGGGCTGGACCGGGCACTCTGGAAAAATGAGAGGTTAAAAGTGAAAGTCGTTTTTGGAGGCGGACTATCTCTGCAGCATCAGAAATTTGAGAATGGAGCTGGGCTTTAAATCTACAAAAACACCTTGAAGATTGACAGGAGGAACACGGGGGACATCGAGAGGGGAGAAGTAAAGGGAGAGAAAGAGGAGTAGAGGGAGGGTGCAGAAGAGGGGAGGCCAATCTTCAGAATGGTATCGGGCAGCCTCTTCTCTGTTGTCAGGGTTGAGGGGATCATCATCAGGCTCGGCGAGGAAGATGGTGGGGGACTCAGAAGGTTGTGTGGATAGGCCATGTCAGGAGGGTAGAGGTTTTTGGGATGGAGGACAGGCTGAGGAAGTGGAAGGATTTTTGACCAAAAGAGGAAAAACAGGGGCACAGAAAGGGGAACAGCCACGCTCCATGGACGAAATGGGGTCTTCATAGGAAGGGAGGAGTCCAGGGTAAAGGGAAGTAGATGGGGGAATAAGGAAAGAGGCCAGGTGGGGAGAGGAGCAATTCTGAGAAGGGGGAGCAGCAGTGGGGTCAGAAATAGAGGAGAAAGTGGGATCCGGAGGTGAAGGGTCAGAAGGCATATCAATAAGAGTAAAGGAAAACCGAGGCAGAGAAGTGCAGGAGGGGGAGCGAGAAGGCAGAAGGGACTCCTTCAAGCAAAATTCAGTGACAGAGAAAAGTTGATTTTGGCCTCCTCCACTCTCAGAAGACACAATTATATCGCAAATAAGTCCCCAATAGGAGAAGATATTGTGATCAACAGCATCATTACCCTCCTTTCAATCAAGGCATTTAGTTCGCCATCTACTTTCTGCCATCTTTTTGAATGTATTGTTGGTCCATCTATCATGAACCAAGGACATGTCTCATCGATAAAGATGAAAAATTTTACCAAGTCCTTTTTCTTTACCCTTATGCACCACCTGACCTGGCCTGCAGGACAAGTTATTCGGGGGAGGGAGGAGAGTCATAACCTGTAAATAAAGAATGGGTGAGTGAGACAACAGGACTCAAGGAAGCATTGCTTGTTAAGAGCCATTTACTTGGTTGAGCAGAGCATATTTAAAGCAAAAATATTGGAAGGGAGAGGGAGAGGTAGGAGGGAGAAGGAAGTTTACAAGATCATCTGGGGATAAGAACCTGGGGGGAAGTCGTGGGTAGGGGGAAGTTCTCAGAAGTTATGGTACACTAAATGTTTCTTATCTCAGGGCCAAGCAGGATATTTATCTCAAGGCAAGCTGGATCTTGCGGTCAGAGAGCAGGATGTTTATCCCAAGGCAATCTGGATCTTGTGGTCAGAGAGCAGGATGTTTATCCCAAGGTTCTCAGCCAGCTGGGGCAGGATGTTTATCTTAAGTCTCTCATTTATCTGGGGCAGGATGTTTATCTAAGATCTCTCATGGTTCCCAACACATTATAGCAAAGAAGGATTGGCACAAGGGATGGCCTCTTCAAGAGTCCTCTCAAGCTCTCCAAGGATTAGGTTATTCAAAAACCCCCACCATGAGTGCAAAAAAATTGCCCTGGGAAGATGCAGAGGGACATTAAGGGAAAATCCAACCATTTGTATTTGAACTTCCGGTATCATTATGGGGATGAGATCTATTAACAGAAATGGGATTTACATTAACTAATGAAAGAAATTATACTGAGACTTCTCATGGTATTATGCAGGCCATGGGATATCATCCTTCCTTTGGCATAGGGAAGTATTTGCAAGGCCGAAAGTCCCCCATTGTTGCTCAGCCATGTGAAGGGAGGCAGGGGCTGGTTTTTCCTAGGGGCCGCTGCAGAAGGTATACCTATCGCTTAGAAGACAGAGGAACCAGTGTGGGTTCCTAGGTGGCCGTTGTTCTCTGGAAAATTGACGGCTGCAGTTCATCTTGTACAAGAACAGCTTGAATTGGGGCATATCAAACCCTCAGTTTCACCATGGAATATCCCTATTTTTGTAATAAAGAAAAAAAAATCAGGAAAATGGTGATGGTTGCATAATTTAAGAGCTATTAATAGGCAAATGGAGATCATGGGGCCAGTTCAAAGAGGATTGCCATTATTATCAGCCCTGCCAAGGAGATGGCCTATAATTGCAATTGATATTAAGGATTGTTTCTTTTCTATTCCTTTATGTGCTGAAGATAGTGTTAGATTTGCATTTTCCTTACCCTTTGTTAATCATGAAGAGCCTGATAAAAGATTTCAATGGGTGGTTTTACCCCAGGGTATGGCCAATAGTCCCACCATGTGTCAATTATATGTAGCCCATGCCTTTAAACCGATTAGAGAAAAGTATCCTGATGTTAGATGCATTCATTACATGGACAATATCTTGGTAGCAGCAAATTGTGATTCCAGGTTGAATGCAGCTTACACAGAATTAGTGAATGTGTTAGAACAGGCAAGTTTATTTATAGCTTCTAAGAAGGTTCAAAAGGAAAAAGTAATAGCCTATTTAGGGACAAAAATATTTTCTCAAAAAATTGTTTCACAGAAAATTTCCTTAAGAATTGATAAACTTTCCACACTTAATGATTTTTAAAAATTAATGGGAGATAATCAATGGATAAGACCATATTTGAGAATCCCCAATGTGCAATTAAGGCCTTTATATGACATTATGCTTGGAAATCCTGATTCGAATTCTCCTCAACAATTAACTGATGAGGCACGAGAAGCATTGAAGAGGGTGGAGCAGGAATTGAAGCATGCCTTTTTAGCACGGCGCTCCCTGGTTGAAAAGATCTTGTTATGCCAAAAGTTATGCCAAAAGTTTCCAAAAGGCAACGGAGAGTCAACCTACAGGGGTTCTGTGGCAAGGTGCTCCTCTGTTGTGGATCCATCCTAAAAGTGCTATTAGTAGGACTGTAGAACATTATCCCTCTGCAGTAGCCTTGTTAGCCTTGTCAGGTATTCAACAATGTCGTCAGTATTTTTTGTGTGAGCCATATATAATTATCACTCCCTTTAATGCCAAACAGGTAGAGGTGTTAATTGCTACAATTGATGACTGGACAATTTTGAAATATTCATATTCAGGAGACTTTGATAATCATTTTCCTAAGGATCCCTTGCTGTGCTTTGTAAAGGAGCATCCAATTGTTTTTCCTAAAATTACCCAGAAAAGTCCCATTGCAGGAGCTGTAACTACTTTTACAGATGGATACAAAAATAGATGTGGAGATTTTGTCATACAGGGAATGGATGCTATAATTAGGCAAGTTACACCAGGATCTCCACAAATTATTGAATTGAAAATTGGAATTGAGGTTTTTAGAGAAATGAAGGATCATTTTAGTTTATTACCTGATTCAAAATATGTGGTTAATTTATTGAAAGGTTTAGAGTTGGTAGGAAAAATAAGAGTTAATAACCCAATATGCCATTTATTAGGACAATTGAAGGATTTGATTAAAGAAAGAAAATTTCCCTTTTTTGTGCAGTATATTCGGACACATACTGGATTACCTGGATCTGTCTATGAAAGAAACGATGTGGCCGATAAAGCAACCAGGGCTGTGTTCATTTTTATGGGTACTAATATCCAAAGAGCTAAAGATTTTCATGAGCAATTTCATGTTAATGTGAAAACCTTACAAATGAAATTTGCAGTTACTAGGGCAGAAGCAAGAAAGATTGTGAAGTCATGCGGCCAACTATCCTTTTATACCTCAACTATCCTTAGGGATTAATCCTCAACTTTTTATACCTCAACTATCCTTAGGGATTAATCCCTGGGGGCTCTGTCCCCTTCATGTTTGGCAGATGGATGTGACACATATACCTGAATGTGGAAAACTAAAATATGTGCATGTTTCTGTAGATACTTGCTCAGGAATAATCTTTGCTTCCCTTATGGCAGGAGAAAAGGCCAGAAATGTTAAAACCCATTGCTTTGAGGCTTGGGGTACAAGGGGAACACCTAAACAGTTAAAAACAGATAATAGCCCAGCATATACTGCATCTTCCTTTGTGTCCTTTTGTAAACAAATGCATATTGATTTAATCAATGGATTACCCTACAATCCACAGGGGCAAGGGATAGTGGAAAGAGCTCATAGGACCTTAAAAGAATGCTTATTGAAACAAAAAGGGGGAATTGGCTATGGCCTTACCCCAAGAGAAAAGATATCTATTGCTCTCCTTACTCTTATTTTTTTTCAATTGGATAATGAAGGAAAATCGGCCTCAGAATGGCATGTATCTATCTCTTCCACCTCTAAGGGTTTTGTGCAATGGAAGGATACTTTGACAGTTTCATTGCATGGCCCATATCCAGTATTGCCGTGGGCGAAGGGATCTTTTTGTGTGTTTCCGCAGGACTGCCTAGATTCCATTTGGCTTCCTGAACGGCTTATGAGGAATAGCACACCACCTCAAGATAAAGTGGTTGATTCTATTGCTGATGCACCTGCTGATTCTGATGCAAGCTGAGCCATGATGGGGAATTCTATCAGTGTTCCCAAAGCCTCTGCCTTTGAGATATTCAGCTCAAGTGTTCCCTTGATTTTTTTTAATACCAATAGTAGTTTGCAGTTGCCCTATTTACCATTTGATAGGGAAAGTAGCCCTGTTGAAGGTAATTTTAGTGTATATTTAGAAGGTAGTTTATGCTTTCACCTTGTTAATAAAATTAGTAGTAAAGGTAAGTGTGTGATGATGTATAATCAAACCACAGCATGGTTTGAACCCCTTCATAATTTTAATCATGAAGCCCCCATTAATAGAACTAATGGTACATGGATAAGTGACTGGTGGCCATTTGCTAGAAAGAAAGGAGATGTTAGTGCACCTGCTCAAACTAAATGGGCCCCCTTTTGTAGGGGTCAGAAAAGTGATAATTTTCCATCCTGGGTGTCAATCTAGAGGAGTGTCATGGGCAGTAAAAAAATTATTTTAACTTTTCTCCCAGAATTTCAACATATTATAATGAGACTTTTTGTGTATATAATTGGACCTATCAGAATCCTGTCCAGGCATCTGCCTCTACCCTTTTAATAATTGAATGCTGAGTGGGGTGAATGGGAGTTGCACGGATATTTCTCCCATGGCCATGATTGCAGGTGGAGCAGTAGAAAATGCCTCATTTGAATGGAATTCTAGTGAAGTATATGAAAGTTCAGTCAGATTATTAACATCAGAAAAAATTATGTCTTTGCTCCGACCCCTGAATGTGTTTGGGTGCCATTTGTGTTTATAGTTAGTAATGCTAGCCTTAGTAAGGGAAACAGGAGTCAGTCATATTTTAGCCCTCAGAATTGCTTTTACTCAATGTGTTGGGATGGAAATAGATTTCCCCCTTGCTGTGGTTGCCTGAATGCCCAAGTATATTCCCTAGCCAGTGGAAACCCCTACTTCTCTTGCCTTATTTAGGCACAAGAGAGACTTTGGCATGACAGCAGCCATTGTTATGGCCATTACATTTGAGGCGGTTGGAGCCACAGCTTCTGCTATTGCATTGAGTTCCACTGTTCAGACAGCTAGCACACTCAATTTATCAGCTAATATTGCAAGTGCCTTGGATATCCAAACCAGTATTAATGCCCACTTAAAGGGAGGCATTATGGTACTTAACCAAAGGGTGGATCTGGTTCAAGAACAAGTGGATACCTTGTGGAAGATAGCACAGCTAGGATGTGAGTTGAAGATGACAGAGTTATGTGTAACCTCTGCGCAGTATCAAAATCATACTCAGGCTGCTAACTTGTCTAGACAAGGGTCGATGTATCTTACAGGGAATTGGTCTAGAGAAATGGATCATCTGTTGCAGGATCTTCGCATAGCCATAGTTCACGTGAATTCCACCAGAGTTGACATGCTCCTTGCTAATGGATTGACATCCTGGATCTCTCATGCTATGAATCATCTGAAAGAGTGGGCAGGTATTGGAACTGTGGGTGCTTTACTGGTCCTTGTCGGTATATTGGCATTGTGGTGCATTTGCAGTAAGCTGGTCTGGCAGCAATGACAGGCTGCCTTGGTAGTGCAAGCATATGCAGCCCTGGAGGCAGGACAATCTCCACAGGTTTGGTTAACAATTCTGAATGAATAGTGTATGCTCTTCTTCATGCTCAGGTTGCGAGACTAGGCACAGCACTAGAGATCAGCTTCTAGTGGTCCCTTGGAGAGTACATCTGATTGCATGTGGGTTGATGCCCCAGGTCCCACCTCCAGGAAAAAGGCATAGGGTAGGCATACCACCAACTTGGCCAGCCACCATGTTGTAGGGCCATTACAAAGTCCTTTTCATGGTTACTGGAGATCAGACCTCTACCCTTGTCTGTTGCATTTAAAACAAAAAGGGGGAACTGTCGAGAGCCACAGCTGCCACCCTAAATATGGTGCCTGGCCTCCGGCCAGAGCAGAGAGCATCACAATAAACAAGTCCTTATTTGGAGCATCGCGATAAACAAGTCATTATTTGGAAAAGTTGAGTGCCTCCAGTTTGTGGTGCAAGCTGGCATAATTTCCCACAGCCTATTATGCTTTGCCAAGTAGCTGATGCTGATTGGGACCAGGGAAAGTATTTAACACGTGAGTTCTGGGGGCTGAGAAAGGGGATGAATGAATAATTCTGTTGTACAAGGTTCCTGAATAAACTTCTTGGAGAAGAGTTTGTAGTCACCTCCTTTTTTCCACTGGTGGAAGAGGTGGCGACATTTATTATCTGATCTTCTATACCCATGCATCTCTTCTGTTTCTTTTTCTTATGGAGATCTATCAGTCCCTCCTAGTTTTGCTTTTATCTCATCTCTGTGGAACTATGAATTGTAGCTTAATTGTCATAGACTTAAATTGTCATACCTACATCCATGACCTGGTGACTGCTGCCCAGGCCATGTGCCCTCAACAAACCTTCTTCTCTATTCTCTTGGCTCTTTTTGTTATTCTTCATGTTAACTCTACTACTTTCCAGCCACTACTTCACCTACCCAACACCTACCACTAGAGATGCTATGCTAGGGAATCCTACAATGGACACAACAAAGTTGTAGGTACCAAGGACTGTTTATTCAAAGGATGTCAAACCAGAACTGAGATAACTCTACACCCAGATTCCATACCTACTACCCCCAGCCCCTTTCTCTGTTTTTCTTACTGAATCACTAATGAATGTCTCCAAGAGGTATCCACATATGGAAATTGTAGATACTGGAGCTGCAGAATACAATCCACCAATAGTGGTAGCAACATGTTCCCTAACCTTAACACTCGTTTTCAGCACTCAATTGGTGATCCATTGTATGAACTTTGGTAGACTGGAGTCACAGGTAAATGTTACCACAATGGCTATGCCAAATACTCAGTTTCTTACCTGCACATCTCCTATGAACTTGTTTCTGCCTTCAAATCAGCCTTCACCCATGCTGATAATATCCAACAGGGAAATCAGTCTCAGAAGGAGCTGCAGGCTACCCTCTCCTGGTTACAATACATCCAATATTCAACTCACATCCCTTTCACAACTCATCCCAATTCCTTCCAATGCTTTTTCTGTGCTTCTCTCTCCCAACCATTACTAGCAGCTGAACACACTAACATTTCTCTTTACAACTTTCATGGAACTCTTCCCATGGGGAAACCACAGGGCATTCCTCTCTTTGACCTACCCCACCTGTTAACCCTCCTGCCCTCCTCTGGTGCAAAGCACCAGTTCCTGAATTAAACTACCTTTTCAAGGCTCCTGCACCCCCATGATGATTGTACCCCAGGTTTATCTCTACAAATCTGAAGAAATCTCTTTACAAATGGGAGAAAGCCAAAAGAAGAGAGAAAACTTCATCCCTCTGTTTATTGGACTAGGCTTTGCTGTCTCACTGGGTGTGACAGGAACTGCTGGAGTAGCCTTGCCCAAACACAACATTTATCCAACAACTTCAAAGACAAGCTTGACCAGGCAATGGCTTCCATTACAGACAACCTCAAGTCTCTTCAACTCCAGATAACCTCCTTAGCAGGAGTTGCTCTCCAAATCCAGAGAATCCTGGACTTGCTGACTGCTCGACAGGGAGGGACTTGTGTTTTGCTTGGGGAGGAACCTAGCTTTTATTTTAATGAATCTGGACAGATAGAACAAGATATAAAAATACTTAAAGAACTTAGATGGACCCTCCAAGCATGCTATAATCCCAACACACCTATCCCTTTGTACTCTAACCGCTTAGTAGCCTGGGTTCTTCCCCTCCTTGGCCCCATAGTTACCATTGTACCCTTGCTCCTCTTGGCACCCTGTCTCATTCAGTTTCTAAAGCAGCAGATGAATAGCATTGCAAAAAACATTACCAATCAGGTCTTGTTTCATTTTAAATTGTTCCTGACATAGTAGACAGTTTTTCAGATGACAGTTCTCCCTTATGTATTTAAAAAAAAAGAAAGAAGGAGTAGTTTCAGGACACTGGGTTGTTCTGGCAGCCAGGTTCCAGTCGAGCTACTGGCTTAGAACCCCAGAGCACTCAATTAACAGAGCAGTCTTGTTCACAAGGGATGGTTGGAGTTCAATGGTAACTCTTAGAACCGTAATTCAGATTTCAGCCCCAACCCACCACAATGGCCCCAGCAGGAGAGTTGTGTAATACTGGCTAAGCTCTCTTATGTGCAAATAAAGATTCTCAGCCCAAACCAATGATGGATACCTGCTGTTTGTGTATGTGTATGTATGTATGTATGTATATATACCTATATATGTATATATACACACACATACAATTATCTAGGGAAGTAAAAGCACACAAAATATATAGTCCATATTCTGAGCATTTTGTTCTAAGAACTATAACACTCTGTAAGACGTCTCTTTTCCCAAAACTGGCCTGAAGCTGCTCCTCATGCCTCACTGGCTAGTTTGCCTGTCAGCCCAGGCTGACCTGACTCAGTGCAGTGCAGCGTGGAGAAGTGGAGCAGCCTGTAAGACATGGCTGAGATGGTTCCACCCATGCTAGCTCAATTCCCTTCACTAGGGCTCTTGCACCAAGCTGGGCCAGAGATCTCCATGGAAAACCTCCAGCATTCAGGCCTATAATATTCCTCAGTTCACAATTCTTTGTTTCGCTCTGTACGCTATTTTTAATAGGGTTGTTTGGTTCCCTAGAACCTAATTTCTTGAAGTCTTTGTATGGGTTAGATATTAGTCCTCTATTGGATATAAGATTGGTAAAGATCTTTTCCCAATCTGTTCATTGCCATTTAGTGATATTGACAGTGTCTTTTGCCTTACATAAGCTTTCTAATTTTATGAGGTCCCATTTGTCAATTCTTGTTCTTAGAGTATAAGGTATTGGTGTTATGATCAGGACATTTTTCCCTGTGCTCATATGCTTGAGGCTCTTTCACATTTTCTTTTCTACTAGTTTCAGTGTATCTGGTTTTATGTGGAGGACCTTGATCCACTTGTACTTGAGGTTTTTACAAAGAGATAAGATTGGATTGATTTGCATTCTTCTTCATGTTAATCTTCAGTTGAGCCAGCACCATTTGTTGAAAATTATATCTTTTTTCCACTAGATGGTTTTAGCTCTTTTTGTCAAAGTTCAAGTGACCATAGGTGTGTGGGTTCATTTCTGGGTCTTCAATTCTATTCCATTGATCCATTTGCCTCTCACTGAACCAATAGAATGCAGGTTTCATCACAATTGCTCTGTACTACAATTTAAGGTGAATGATGGTGATTCTACCAGAGGTTCCTTTATTGTTGTGAATAGTTTTCCCTATCCTAGGTTTTTTGTTATTCCA
>NW_022196903.1:125973543-125977784 GCF_008632895.1 Mastomys coucha
TTCTTTGTCAAAGATTAAGTGTCCATAATTGTGCAGTTTTATTTCTGGGTCTTCAATTTTATACCATTAATCAAGGTTTTGTCTCCATACCTTCAAGTGTTATGCATTTTTTATCACTAATGCTTATAGTATAGCTTGAGAACAAGGATGGAAATCCCCAGAAATTTTTTTTTGTTAAGAACTTTTTTCACTATTCTGTTTCTTTTTGTATACTTCTTTTGTATTTCCAGATGAAATTGAGAGTTGTTCTTTCCATCTCTTTGAAGAATTATGTTGGTATTTTGATGAAGGTTGCATTGAATATGTAGATTTCTTTTGGTAGGATGGCTTTTTTTTACTACATTAATTCTAACAATCCTTGACCATGGGAGATCCCTTCATTTTCTGATGCTATGGGGTGCATACAATAAGATTCTAGCATGGTTGCCCTCCAAGAGGCCCAGCATATAACAGATACTGACCCCCAACAAATGGACTAAATTAAGAGACCCCTGTGTCTCAATTAGAGAAAGGCTATAATAAGTTGTGGAGAAGGGCAAGATTAATACAAAGAATATTTTAAAAGTAAAACAGACAAACAATGGTAGTGTCCTTTTCTATTTTCATTTCTCTCTTTCAGATGTTGATTATGACCTAAATAATTCTTTTTTGATATGTTTGCATTCTTTTCTTTTTCTCTAAGTACTTTTCACTGACATATAGCTTGTAGTCCTCAAAAAGGTGATTCTAATATCTATTTAAATCAAACAGTGTGGATTTGTTTCTTTTCTCTACTTACCCATTCCCTACAACTTCTAAGAATTATGCTTGCCTGCCTTGGATATGCCACAGGCCTGCCAGTGCAGACCTCCCTCAACCTGTGGGGGAACTGTGTCCTAGTCAGGTTGACAAGGCATTGGCGAAGAAATGACAAACAGAAACAGACACAAATGAGTGCTGTAACTGAATGCAATTTGTACAATGTAGAAATCAAGCTTATATAGTATATAGAAAACAGGGCAAACTACAAAATTCACATAGGCAGGAGATGGCCACATCAAGGTCAGTAAAATCAAACAGACAGGTGAAAAGTTGAGGAGTAGTTGTGTCTTTCTTCTTGAGCTAGGTTGTTCTTGCAACCCCAAGATAAACTCTTAGGGTCTGTCTGAGGCAAGTAGCTGAAAGTCGTATTTCAGGACTCCTTGGCTGTAACATAAACAATTAGTGGGGGAAGCCCTATAACTTGTAACTTCTCACTGGCAGTAAAATAGTTTTGTTTTTTTTTCTTTGTGAGACTGCTCTTATAATAAGTACCTAACTGCTATCTTTGACTCTTGAGATGCCCTGTCTGGTAAGACAGCTTCTTAGTAAAAATTCTCTGTTAATTACATCTAGGAAATCTAATAAGATTATTGACACACTGTGAAGGCCAAGAAATAATGTTCAATCTTGGTGTTAGCTATAACCAAACATTTCTCAGGTCACCTTTATGCCTGAATAAAGAAAGCATGCAGATCTCTCAACAGACTTAGCAGAGATCAATCTGAAACTTGCCTGAGTTAGGAGATGTCAGCAACTAGGCTACCTCAGGAGACAGACTCCCATTGGAGTCATAATGCTTCTTGTCCATGATCAGGTTTTAACCCTGATACTGTAGATCTACTGGGGTAGACAAGTGCATATAGCATGGATTTTATTTTTAACAATGTTTAATAAACTCTTCTGGAGCTTTAAGAGAAGAATAGATGAGAGAGAGAGAGAAAGAGAGAGAGAAAGAGAGAGAGAGAGAGAGAGAGAGAGAGAGAGAGAGAGAGAGAAGTGATGATACCTTATGATGATACGTTAGACCAATGTCTTACAGGATATTATGTTTCATTTCATAGAGTTTGGATTATTGAGCTATGCATGCATGTTGATAGAGCATTCTCCTGACACATACTCAGATTTTCAAAGGGTTTTTGCCTTGATTTCTGAGGATATATGCCATCTATCCTGGTCTGCTTGAGCCCCATCATCATTCCTGTCTGCACCTCCATTGGCATCTGGGAAAGATTCTGTTCCCAAACGCAAAAGACTGACTGTCACCCAAATGATTCACCCTGACCAGGGATATAGGAGCCTTGTCATAATGAAAGACAGTACTGCCTATCCCAGAAGTCCTGCTCTAACCAAGTTCAGAGAGCTCTATCTGCCTTCAAGGAAGCTAGCTCCAGTCAGAGACCCCACCAAGGCCAGTTAACAACAGAGAAATTCAAATAGCAAGAAGTGAGCACAAGAATAAAAGTAACAGAATCTAATGTAACTTGGGATCGTCAGAACATAGATCTCCTAGCAGAGCAATCACTGAATATCCTAATATATTGAAAAGCAAGAACTTGATCTTTTCATGAAGATGACAGAGGCCTTTTAAAGAGGATATAAATAAATACAGGAAAACACAGGCAAACATGTAGAAGTCCTTAGAGAGTAAACAAATAAATTCCTTAAAGAAATACAGAAAAATGCAATCAAGCAATTGGAATGAAATGAACAAAATTGACCAAGACCTAAAAATAGAAATAGAAGCAGTAAAGAAACCACAAATAGTTGCAACTCTAGAGACTGAAAACCTAGAGATGGGATCAGAAGCTACAGGAACAAGATTGAACAACAGAATGCAAGATATGGAGGAGAGAATCTTACAGTTAGAGGATTCCATAAAATATATTGATACAATAGTCAAAAAATATAAAGTATAAAAAACTCCTAAACAAAAACATCCAGAAAATTCAGGGCACAATTAATAGGCCAAAACTAAGAATAATAGCAATAGAAGAGGAAAAAGATTCCTGGTTCAAACGGCCAGAAAACATTTTCAACAAAATCATAGAAGAAAAGTTCCCTAATCTAAAGAAAGAGGTGGCCATAAACATACAAAAAGCCTAAAGAATACAAAATAGATTGGATTAGAACAAAAAATCCTCCCATCACATAATAACCAAAATGCTAAATGCACAGACACAGAAAGAATGTTAAAATCTGAGAGAGAAAAAGGCCAAATAACATATAAAGGCAGAAGTATCAGAATTGCACAAATCTTCCCTAAAGATGTCCAAAGCCAGAAGATCCTGGACAGATGTCATGAAGATACTAAGAGAACAGAAATGCCAGTCCAGTCTTAAGTACCTAGCAAAATTCCCAATCACCATAGATTCAGAAACAAATACATTCCATGAAAAAATGAAATTTAAACATTATGTTTCTACTAATTCAGTGGTCCAGATCTTATTACAGGAAAAACTCCAACACAAGGAGTGTAACTACACCCAAGGAAACACAAGAATTTAATCATCACAAGAAACCCACAAGAAGAGAATCATACTCACATGATATCTCACTCAATATGAACAAAAAAACATGAACTAACAATTACTGGTCTTTAATATTTCTCAAAATCAATGGACTCAATTCCTCAATTAAAAAGACACAGGCTAACAGACTGGATACTTAAATAGGATCTAGCATTTTTTTGTATACAAGAAGTACATCTCAGTGATGAAGACAGAAACTGTCCTCAGAGTAAAGTTCTAGAATAAAAGGATTCCAAGCAAATGATTCCCAAAGAAACAAGCTGGAGTACCCATTCTCATATACAATTAAAATACACTTTCAACCAAAAGTTATCAAAAGAGATATGAAAGGACACTTCATACTCATCAAAGGAACAATCCACCAGAGAAAGCCTCAATATGTAAATTTTTGTTGGAAATGCAAGAGTACACGTATTTGTAAATAAACTTTTTGAAGCTCAAAATCACATTGAAACTTACAAAAAACAGTGTAATAGTGTAAAATGTCAACACCCACACTCTCATAAATAGACAAATCTTTGAAATCAAAACTAAACAGAGACACAGTGAAACTAAGAGAAGTTATGAACTAAGTGGATTTAACAGATATCTATAGAAATTATTACACAAAACAAAAGGTATACCTTTTCCCTGTTGCCTCAAGAAACCTTCTCCAAAATTATCCATGTAACTTGACACTAAGCAACCATCAACAAATAC
The DNA here is from genome assembly GCF_008632895.1 of Mastomys coucha. Classification (NCBI taxonomy): domain Eukaryota; kingdom Metazoa; phylum Chordata; class Mammalia; order Rodentia; family Muridae; genus Mastomys; species Mastomys coucha. The sequence continues at coordinate 125,977,572 of NW_022196903.1, forward strand.
AAGAAAGTTGAAATAATCCCATGCAATCTATGAGATCACTGCAGACTAAAACGACTTCAATAGCACAACCACCACCACCACTACCAACAACAAAAATCACAACAAAACAGAAGGCCTACATACTCATAGAAACTGAACAATTCTGTTCTCAGTGATAACTTAGTCAGGGAAGAAATAAACATAGAAATTAAAAACTTTCTAGAATTCAAAGAA
>NW_022196903.1:125978606-125983582 GCF_008632895.1 Mastomys coucha
TACTAAAATTGAGTCAAGTTCAGGTAAACTTTCAGAACAGTTATATAACCCCTTAGGAAATAGAAGAAATATTTTAAAACTTCCCAACACCCACCAAAAGAAAAATATGCTCAGGGACATATGTTTTAGTGCAGAATTCTACAATACAGTCAAAGAAGAGCTGATACTTCTCAAATCATTCTACAAAATCAGAATAGAAAGATAACTACTTAATTCATTCTAAGAAGCCACAGTAACTCTGATACCTAAATCACACAAAGACACACAATAAAAGAGAACATCAAACCGATTTCACTTATGAATATTGATGCAAAAATAGTCAATAAGATTCTCACAAACTGAATCCATCAACACATTAAAATCATCATTAACCTCAATCAAGTAGGCTTCATTCCAGGTATGCAGAGATGATTTAGTACATGCCTATCCATCAATGTATGTACTACATAAACAATGTCAAATAAGGAAATCATGTGATCATGTCCTTGGGTGCTGAAAAAGCTTTTGTCAAAATACAATACTGTGGGTCAGAGGACCATGCCAGTAAACTTGGTAAGGTTGAGTGGATCAGAGAACCTGGCACCTAGGCAACCAAATGAGATGGAAGGTATCTCCCTGCTTTCTACTAGATTCCTGGCCCAACAAGTGACCACACTCCTATCTTGATCACATAGCTCAGAACTGAGTTTTCTATGATAATGTGGAATTTATAGGCCATGGGTATTTACATAATAAGCTTTCCTTCCCAGACATTCATTCCTGCAAAGGGTATTTAATCTCTGGTCCACCCATTGCCCATATTGAACAATCAATAAAAAGTTTGTAACTAAGGAGGGTCTCTTTCAAGAACCTTTGTGGGAAGCGTATGCCTTATATATTAAGGCTTTCTCTACAGAGCCCTGCCATGGAAGCCTCCAGCAGAAAGCCTCTCTGCATTTCCAGATAACCACCTTTCAGCTTAAGATAATGTGCTATGAGTTAAGTACAGGTTCCCATCCCCTGGACCCAGGCTCTTCTTTGAAGGCTCCTAGTGTCCAACTCGGTTTCCCAACTCCCCACTACACAGAAGTATCTAAATATCCAAGAGTTTGAGAACCCTTGCCCTGGGCTACACATCACTTACCCAGGAAAATCTAACCCTCTACTGCTGACTCATCTGTACAGTTTTCCATTGGCAAATGGATCACTATGAGTCAGGGAACTCCAGCTTCAGCCTTCCACAACTTAGTCAGTGTTTTCCCATGCTCTTAGGAGGTCTCAGCACTTCACTCAAACCCAGCACACAACAATGGTAGCTCAAGGTAAAAGCAATCTAGCACTCCACATTTTCCCTGCCCAAGCAGTTGTTCCCACATCCTAATGGCAGAGGAATATGTGAAACCACACAATAGTCCTTCATAGTAAAAGTCTTGGAGAGACTAGGAATTCATGGCACATGCCTAAAAATAATAAAAGCAATAAACAGCAAACTGACAGGATACATCAAATTAAATGAAGAGAAATTTGAAGCAATCTCATGAATTTCATGGACAAGACTGCCCACTTTCTCCTACCCAGCTAATTTACTATTTGGAGTTCTGGCTCAAACCGTTAGACAAAACGAGATCAAGGGGATGGAACTGGAAAGGAAAAAGTCAAAGTATCTCCATTTGTCATGGATAGTATAGATAAAAGACACCAAAAATTCTACCAGAGAACTCCTAAAGATAAGAAACAATTTCAGCAAAGTATCTGGATATATAATTAACTCAAAAAATCTGTAGCCTTCATTTATACAAATGATGAACGTGTGAGAAAGAATTTAGGGAAACAACACCTTCACAATAGCCACAAATAATGTAAACTATCTTAGTGTAACTCTAACTGAGCAAGATAAAGATCTCTGTGAGAAAAACATCATGTCCCTGAAGAAAAAAATCAAAGCAGATCTCAGAAGATGGAAAGATCTCCAATGCTTATGGAATAGTAGGATCAACATAGTAAAACTGTCCATCTTACAAAAACAATCTACAGATTCAATAAAATCCAATTAAAATCCTGACACAATTCTTCACAGAAATAGAAAGAGCAATAGTCAGTGTCACATGGAAAAACAAAAAAGCCAAAAAAGCTAAAAAAAAAATCTCAACAATGAAAGATATTCTGGGGGAATCACCATCCCTAACACTGAGCTCTAATACAGAGCAATAGTGATAAAGACCACGTGTTATCTGTACAAAGACATGCAGGTACATTGATGGAATAGGATTGAAGGCCCAGAAGTTGATTCACAAAACTATGGACACTTGAACCTTGACAAAGAAGTCAAAACCATAGAGTGGACAAAAGAAAAACTTCTTCTGTAGATGAAGTTCTTCTACCTTATGCTCTGCTTGTAGAATAATGCAAATTGATGAAATTGATCCATATTTGTGAACATGTACAAAGCTAAAATCTAAGGGGATCAAGGACCACAACATAAAACCAGATACAGTGACACTAAGAGAAAATGGGAAATATCCTTGAATGAATTGGCATAGGGTAAAACTTAATAAACAGAAGACCAGTGGCTCAGGCTCTAAGATAAACCATTGACAAATGTGACTGCATAAAACTGAAAAGCTTCTGGAAGGCAAATGCCACTGTCAATCGGACAAACTGGTGACTTACAAACTGGGAAAAGATATTTCTTAACCCTACACCTGAGAAAAGGCTAATATCAAAAATATGTGTGTTGAACTCAATAGTTAACCTCAAAAAAACAAATAACAAATTTTTTAAAGTGAGGTACAGAACTAGACAGAGAATTCTTAACAGAGGCCTCTCAAGTGGCTGAGAAGCACTGAGGGGATGGGGGGTTTGAAGAGAGAAACTGGGAAAGGGGATAACAATTGAAATGTAAATGAATAATAAAAAGAAATGTTCAACGTCCTTATTTGTCAAGAAAATACAAATCAAAACAACCCTGAGATTCCATCTTGCAGCAATCAGAATGGCTAAGTTTAAAACCTCAAGTGACAACAAATGTTGGGAATGATGTGGAGAAAGAACAACACTCCTTCATTGCTGGTGAGATTGAAAACTGATACAACCTCTCTGGAAATCAATCTGGAGGTTCCTCAGAAAATTAAAAATAGATCTACATGAAGACTCAGCTATACAACTCTTTGAATATACCTAAAAGATGCCCCATCATGCTACAAGAGCACATGGTCTACTATGTTCATAGCAGCCTTATTAATGATAGCCAGAAGCTGGAAACAACCCCGATGTCCCATGGCAGAAGAATGGATATGGAAAATATGGTTCATTTATAAAATGGAATACTACTCAGCTATTAAACACAAGGACATCCTGAGTTTTGCAGGCAAACGAATGGGACTAGAAAATAACATCCTGGGTGAAGTAACTCAGACTCAAAAGGTCATGCAGGGTATCTACTCTCTGATAAGTGGATATTACCCCCCCAAAAAAATACAGAATACCCAAGATATAGTCCACAGAACTCATAAATACAAGCTTAAGGGTCCAAGGGAGGATGCTTCAGTCCTACTTGGGAGGGAAGAGAATTCAATCACAAGTTGAGATGGATGGAGTGACCTGGGAGGGAATGTGGACAGAGGTGGGTGTTGAGAAAGAACAGTGAAGCTGATCTGGTATTGGGTGAAGGAAAAGGACTGAAGTCCTAAGGCACAATGGAAAGAATGAAAACAGGCAACCTCAGGAGGTGGGAGGTTGGAGGGGAACCTCAAGAATACACCAGAGATCTGGGAGCTGAGAGACTCTCAGAACTCAAAGGAAGGGACCTTAGATGAAAGGCTTGACAGTAGGGATAGGGAATTCTCTTCAGCAAGAACACAGGGCATCAAGTGATGGAAGGGGTTTACATCCCACAGTCAAAACTCTGATCCATAATTTTTCCTGTCTGAAAGAACTATAGGGACCAAAATAGAAAAAAGCCTGAGGAAAAGGTGGTACAGCAACAGGCCCAAAGTAGGATCCAACTCAAGGCAAGGCCCCAAGGCCTGAAATTATTACTGAGGATATGGAGTGCTCACAAAAAGGGATCTATAATGACTGCCCTCCAAAGAAACCAATAAGCAGCTGAAAGAGTCAGATGTAGATATTTACACCCAACCAATTGACAGAAGCTACTGACCCTTGTGGTTGAATTAGGGAAAGGCTAGAAGAATCTGAGGAGGAGAGTTCCCTGTAGGAGAACCATCAGTCTTAATTAAACTGTATCCCTAAGGTTTCTCAGACACTGGATCAGCAAACAGGCAGCATAGACCAGATGATATGAGGTCCGCAACACATATACAGCAGAGGACTTCTGGGTCTGGGTTCAGTCAGAGAAGATGCACCTCACCCTCAAGAGACTGGAGGCCCCAGGGAGTTTAGAGGTCTGCTTGGGTGGGAGTGGGTGGTAGGGACATCCTTGTGGAGGCAGTGGTATGAGGAGGAATTATGGGATGTGTAACAGTTGGAGGGTGAAAAGGGCAGAGGAGCAAATAGAATCTGGAGTTAAATAATTAATTAAATAAATAAGTGACAAAACAATTTCAAAAAGCAAAGAATATTAAACACATTTTTTTCACAAACAGAATGAATCTAATTGTTTTGGAAAATAATTCTCCATACAAAAGACCAATGTGAGAGAAAAGTATAGAATGTTTGCATGTAGAATTAAAAACAACAAAGAATTGCTCAGGTAAAGACGGTATGAGCACTGACTAATGCAGTACTCAATTTTGATCAACAATTATGGTGAAAATGACAAAAAAAAAGTCTTTACAGAACAAAAATCCAAGAACACATTGAAATATAGTGGAATAGTATAACAAGACTTAAAGACAAAAAACACAATCATTCTAGGAAACTTATAATTACATTGCTCACCAATAGAAATCCCACAATATTCTTCTTGGTTACTTGTTTGCAATAACCTTAATGATATTAACAAGAACAAAGGATTTTAGGTCATCTAACCAAATTAT
>NW_022196903.1:125984857-125992842 GCF_008632895.1 Mastomys coucha
AATCTTGAGGAGCAGTTGATTCACACCAGATAAAGGGGCGCACATCACAGGTGCTTTGGGGCTGAGAATCATACAAGAAATCTTACCCTCTCTATTGAGTTACCAGAATCCAATGTACAAATTTCCCCAAAAAAGAGAACAGAATTTTAGTTGCTAGAGTTTATGTGTGTGGAATTGCAAAGAGATGATGAAACAGGAGAATGCTCATGATTCTCTAAGTTTATTATAGTAAAAATGGCCATACTAATACCAAAAGCAATCTGTAGTTTAAATGCAGTCCCTATTAAATCCAAGATAATTTTTCATAGACCTTGTAAAAAAGCAAACTTCTTCCTCATATGGGAACATACATATACACACACACACACACACACACACACACACACAAACAAACACAAAACAGTGTGGAGTTTTCTCAGAAACCTGGGAATTGATCTACTTCAAGTTCCATTTATAACATGATTGTGCAAATAACCAAAGTCAACTCATTCTGCTTCAAAGACATAAGTTCTACTACTATATTCATTACTCTTCTATTCATAATATACAGAAGTTGGAAATGACCTAGATATCATTCAAAAAAGAGTAAATTAACAAATTGTTTTAAATTTGCACAATAAAGTATTACTCTGCCATTAAAAAAAGTTAAATCATAACAATCACAGATAAATGGATGGAAATAGGAAAAAAAAATCCCAGACACAGAAAGAAAAGTATGTCATGTATTGTCGGCCGCCTTTCCATCCAGCGGAAACAAGGAGGTAACAAGGAGCTCTTCTCCATGCAGTTTAATTATGAACCTTTTAATCTTGCTTCTTACATCCTACTTATTTCTATCTTACTACTTAAATCTTACTACTTCTATTTTACTACTTACATCTTACTTCTTACATCTTTCTACTTTCTTCTTACTTACTCCTATTTCCTACTTACTCCTATTCCCTACATCTCACTTACTCCTATTCTTCCATACATCTTACTTCTATTCCTACATCTTACTTCTATTCTATTTCTATCCTTTACATCTTCTATCCTTATGTCTACTTCTATCTTTACAAATTCCCGATCTCTCCCTAATTCTTCCCAGCTGCACAGCGTCAGGTGACCTGGCACTGCCAACCAAGTGGCTGTGATATCTATCTCTGACAGAAAGCGTTCTAGGGTTTCTCTCTTTAATTCTATCTTTTTTTTTTTTCATTTTAATATCTCCTTAAGAGCAACAAACACCGGGCAAGATTGGAAACTCCCCATATTATCACTTTTGATTCATCCTTAATGGGACCTTATCGCTCCAATCCTGGAGACCTTATCACCTCTTCACCGAGGACCTTCCCTTTTTGTCCCACCTCACCTGGGAAACTTACCAGTTGATTGCCCTGCCTGCAAGGAGTTCTGAGCCATAGAAGATTTCCCTGCATTGAGTTCTTTCCCCTTCCGTCTTTCCCAGTATGTCTCTCCCCGTACGGACTTCTCCATTCCCCGTACGGGCCACCAAATGTCGGCCTCCTTTCTGTCCAGTGGAAATAAGGAGGCAAAAAAGAGCTGTGCTCCATGCAGTTTATTTATGAACCTTGTAATCTTGCTTCTTACATCTTACTTATTTCTATCTTACTACTTACATCTTACTTCTTACATCTTTCTACTTTCTTCTTACTTACTCCTATTTCCTACTTACTCCTATTCCCTACATCTCACTTACTACTATTCTTACATACATCTTACTTCTATTCCTACATCTTACTTCTATTTTATTTCTATCCTTTACATCTTCCTTCTATCCTTACATCTACTTCTATCTTTACATCTTACTTCTATATCTACTTACTTCTATTCCCTCCATACTTACTCCTAATTCTACATCTTATTTCTATCTATATACTTACTCCTATCTATCACATCTTACTTTCTATTATTCCAGCCCCCAGCCCTTGTGGGTTGAATACTTTCCCTGGCCCCATTCAGCATCGGCTATGTGGCAAAGCATAATAGGCTATGAGAAATAATGTCAACTTGCATCACAAATTAGAGGCACTCAGCTTTTTCCAACTAAGGGCTTGTTTATCAATGCTCTCTGCTCTGGCCTGAGACCAGGTGTTCAATATATATATGGTGGCAGCTGTGGCTACCCACAATGTATTTGATTAGATGCAGATATTAGCTATTAAATCCATGGCAATCAAGATAAAATCCATAGAACTACAAAAGTAATATATAGAGTAACAGACTAGAAGGAAAAAATAGATCTACTGAAGGAGAGGACATAAAATAGGTATGGATGAACTGGGTAGAGGAGAGACTGAAATGAGTGCATCAAGTAGAAAAGGGGATCTGTAATAAGCATAAATATACAGAGAGATTTATGTACAATCAAGGCCAGTAGAGGTAGTATGGAAACCCAATATAATAAAAATTTTCTTAAAATATATGCATATATGATTTTGAAGTAAATCAAATTACCAAATAGCAGTAGTGACAGAGCCATAACTCCCCATCTCTTATCACTAAATATAAGCTATCAGTAAGGGTTAGATTATATCCAATTGAGTTCTTGGTCAAAATGTTACATGAGAACATGGGAATGCCAAAGGAACCCAAAATTTTGCCTAGAGTACAGGTTGCTTCCAACAAACTGACAAGACCCTGTAGGCTTAGATTTTTCAAAAACCATTTTAATTAGGATATTTTAATATTTCCACTTCCCTTCTAGGCTACAATCCATCAGAGATAGGGAAAAGGAATGGTTAATAGGCATCAGGCATTGTAAAAATAGTTTAAAAATAGTTACTTAGGAAAATTTGAATTTGTCAGCTGACCAGACCAATAGTGAAACAACACAAAAATAGAAATCAGTAACTGCAGTCCATTCCTCTCAGCAAACACCAAACACAAATCAATAGCAGCAGCTTCACCTGAAAGATACTATGAGGTTCTACCAATTGACAAGAGTCTATGTAAGCAGCAAAAAGCAGCAGGAATACCAACAGAAGTTCTTTGGTGCATTTATCTCTATGAAGTAACAACAAAGATCATCTAAGAAAGCAAGGTGAACCAATGCACAAACATCATCAGCAAAGATAAGCCTCAGAGAAGCCCAACCAAGACCAGCAAAGACTTACAAGTTGAACCAAATACAAGTCTTATTCACTGACAATTGAGTTGTACTTACACTCTTACATCACATATGCTTCCAAGTATCCAGTACAGCAAAACACATGCCCTTTCACCAGACATCTTCCAGAAAGACACCAAATTCCTGTTCTCAGCAAAATATCCTCTCAGAGACTGCTTCAGCAAAATATTTTCTTATAAAACAGCTTCTAGAAAAACATCACATGACACAATGGGTTCTCCAACAAAGCCAGAAATTCACATGTCAAGGCCCCATTGCTGAATGCAACAACTAAACAACTTTCTAGAAATAGAGAATTTGGAGCTGACATAAAGCCTGTACCCCTACATTCCATAATCTTTGGTACATGATGTTACATTGAATATTATTAGGAAGAAATATAAATACAAGGTCAGGCACAAACCCTTTGATCTGCAATGGTGTCTTGTCTGTAAGATAGACTAGTGAATTAGTTGCAAAAATCTTGTGGTAGTAACTAAACAATAGGTGATTTAATTGAGATTAGAGAGCCCAGATACCTAAGACAAAACTAATTAATACTTTTTTTTCTGTATTAGCTGGTTTTGTGGGTCAACTTGATCCATGCTAGAGTCATCAGATGAAGGAGCCTCAAGCAAGAGGATAATTCCATTAGATCCAGCTTAAAGCATTTTCTCAATTAGTAATTAATGGGGAGGTCCTAGACCATAATGGCTAGTGCCATCCCTCAGCTTGTAGCTCTGGGCTCTATAACAAACCAGTCTGAGCAAGACATGTGGAGCAAGCCAGTATGAAGCACAAATCCATGACCTCTGGATCCTGGATCCTGCCCGGTTTGAGTTCCTGTTCCATTTTTCTCTAGTGATGAATAGAAATATGGATGGATAAGGCAAATAAACCCTTTTCTTTCAACTTACCTTTTGATCATAGCATTTCATTGAAGCAATAGAAACCCTGAGACATTTTTTAAAGTTGTAATAATAAATGAATCTTAATAACATTCTGCTATACTCAGGTCAATGATTTGCTCAGCCATCTTCAGAAAAGTTCCCCCCAAAGCACATAGGAACAAATACAGATATACACAACCAGATATTTTACAGAGATTAAGAGAGTCTACAACACTCAGTCATAAAACGGATATTTCTAATCAAATCCCTCTCCTCAGGGGTCAGGTAACACCAAGGTTGAGGAAATGGGAAGAGTAAAGGGGTGAAGGACATGGAAAGGTCAAGTTTCCCTAAATCATATTGAGGCATATATGAAATCACAAAGACTGAGGCAATATGCACAGGACTTTCATGGACAAAGTGGACACATGCCCAGATCCCTAACCTAGACTTCCCCTGGATCCCTCCCTCTTGTTGGCTCAGATCTTCACCTTTCCCATGCTTCAAGACTAAGGATGAGGTTCATTTCCAAGAAGGATATCACGTCCCTAATCCCTGGGATACACAATGTAGAAAGATTAAGCTAACATCTGCTAGTTGTCCTCTGAACTCTACAGGAGGATGTAGGATTTGAACAAATAAATAAACAAACAAATGAACAAACAAACAAACGAACATAGAGAAAAATATCCTACTTATCCAGATTGACAGGAAATATTTAACAGAGATTTGAAAAATTATGAAAAATTACTAAATGTAGATAGCATAGACTGCTTTCAGAAAACAAACTGGCAGTGAATATACAGAGAAGAGACACCTAGAAAAGTAAGAGTAGTGCTGCCTTCCCAGCATTAAGTTCAGCTCAAATGCAAGTCACTACAGGAAGATAAGGGCAGGCAAGGGCAATGTCATGTTTTGAAACTCTGTATCTCCAACACTTAGTTTCCTTGCCTGAGACTGAGCATCTTTCTCATGAACAATATTTCTGGTCCTAAAACCTATGAGGTAGAAAATGGTCTAGGAGGTGCTGGTGAGATGACTCAGTGGGTAAGAGCACTGATTGCTTTTCTAAAGGTCTTGAGTTAAAACCCCAGCAAGCACATGGTGGCTCACAACCACCCATAATGAGATCTGATTCCCTCTTCTAGTGCGTCTGAAGACAGCTACACTGTACTTATAATAAATAAACAAAAAATAAATCTTTTAAAAAAAAGAAAGAAAAGAAAATGGTCTAGGCACATAAAATTACATTTCTGAACATAAATGTAATTTTTTAGATAAAGGTCATAAATACTTTTGAAGTTATTAGAAAATAATATATAATCAGTAAACAGAGGTAATGTCGAAAACCAAAGATACTTTCATATTGGTAGATAATACAGGACAAACACAAAGGACTAAAAATTACAATTTTTAATAACTTTGTAAAGACAGTGGATTTTATTAAAGATTTCGGAGGGGACTGAAATATTTAACAAGGATTACTGAGGATATTTATAAATTAATGGCTTAAAGGGACATATCTGTAGGAGTAGCCTGGTTCTATGCATATTAATATAAAATGGTTCATACTAGTTGCCAATTTTCCCACAGAACTGAGGACAAAACTTTGTTAATTGATCTAAGTTGGGGCACTCTGTCTGCAATTAGGTTTAATTTAAGCAGGAGAAGAACTCCTTCTTCCAGGAATAACTACACAAAATTCTAAAACAGAACGGTATGTTTAAAGGTGATATTTCCTGGTCAAGGTAACATGATGTTAGAGCATAATGATGATTGAAAGACTGAAGAAGTGAAAGGGATCCAAGACAAAGAATAGAGGACACTCCGTCTCAAGCTTTTAGTATCTTGGACCATGTGATTCATAATGTTCTCAAATTGTAACATGGAATAATATAATAAAAAACTCTCATGTGACCTCACTGACCTTAAGAAACTTTTTTTTTCTTTTTTGGTTTTTCAAGACAGGGTTTCTCTGTGTACCTCAGCTGTCCTGGAACTCACTCTGCAGACCAGGCTGGCCTCAAACACAGAAATCCACCCTCTTCTGCCTCCCAAGTGCTTGAATTAAAGGCATGTGTCACCACCGCCCAGCCTAAATTTTCATTAAAACATCCTGCCTTTGATTCTGTCTTCCATTTTCCTCATAAGGTTTTAATTATTGTTCATCTTTCCCACTTGTGATAAATTCTGATCACTCATTGACCACTTTCTCCTCACCAGAAAGACCTTGGGCTCTACACTCAGGTGTTCATGTGACAACAGCCTCACTTCAGAATATGTGCTAGGTGGAGCTGGCATGAGCAAAATCCTGAGGTTTAGTTTCTGCTGCTATTGATTCTCTAATTGTAGTGAGGAAAATTTGCCCCCCTTTCATATACCAATTAATTATTCCCTCTTTTTCCTACTGCTTCTTGTGCACATCTAGGAACACACTGGATTGCTGAGCCACAGTTATTGTCTTTTTAAACTTTGGATTCAGGGAAATTTTCACATGAAGATACAATGAAAATATTATCCAGAATTTCTGTGTTTGCTGTTTAATTGTTCAGTTTTAGGTAATGCTAATATTTCTAAATAGTCAGGAAATAACTTAGAAAATACTCAGAATTAACAATGACTTTCCATAATTTTATGCTACTAACTTTTACAATTAAAAATAAGTTAACTATAATTTCTGTTCTTTCTGGTGTTAGCTTAGTGAAATTTTATTTCATTTAATATTCAGTTACACAAGTTATACAACTAAAAATGATTCTGATGAAAATATATAATTATTTTGCTCAAAATAGTAAGAATCATAGGATGTAAAAAATGAAAGATTGAAAGCACTATCAAGTATACAAATATGTGACATATTAAATACTCATTTAAAATTAATAATATTAACTGGAATCCAGTAAAATTAGTTTCAAATCATTTAATCTCCTAGGTACAGTGTGGTTTTCAGTCATTTAAACTTTGAATACAGGAAGTTATTTAGATACAGGATGATGTCCAGCATGACTTGGTACTAGAATTTATAATGACAAGCAACATTGCATAAGCCAAACAAAAATGCAAGTCTTGATATTGCAAAGAATTAGCATAACCAAATATAAAATTGTAAACTAGAAGGAGAGAATCTGTAGTAACAAAATGACCAAATCACACTGAAGAGAAAGCAAACAAATTCAGGTTATTGGTGTAGCTCTCCACTGAGGTACAAAGTCCCAAGGCACTGGCCCAGAGAAGTTGCTTGTGGGACCAACATAGAAGTTTTCTATTGTGCCAATAACGATGAAGGGTGACGTGACAAGCAGGAGTTTGTTACGTTTTTTTTTTTTTTTCCTTATTAGGTTGCCAAGGACCAGCCTTGACTTAGAGGGGTTCTGAGAAAAAGAATGTCTGGGAACAGTACAAAGAATGACTCAAAGTGAAATTGTGGATCTAAACTGTGTTTTGCTTGATGTAGCTTTTACAGACTGCTTTCCTTTAGGTACTGCTTTCTCTCTGGAATTTTCTTTATATTCTGCTTGCTTATGATTCTAATATGTCTTTCTGTTTATGTGCTGCTTGCTATTCTAATGTGAATTTTTTTTAGACATTTTCTTTATTTATATGTAAATTTCTCTATTCCCAGTTTCCCCTCCAAAAAACAAAGAAACAAACAAAAACAACAAAAACAAACCCCTGTTGCCTCCCACTTCCTCATGCCTGCCACCCTGGCCCTGGAATTCCCCTACACTGGGGTACAGAACCTTAACAGGGCTGAGGTCCTCTCCTCCTATTGCTGATCGAATTTGCAATCCTCTACTATACACATGCTGCCAGAACAATCAGACCCCTCCATGTGCCGTCCTTGGTTGGTGGTTGAGACCCTAGGAGCTCTCAGGGTGCTACTTAGTTCATATTCTTGTTAGTCCTAAGGGGCTGCAGACCCCTCAGCTCCATTGGTCCTTTCTCTATCTCCTTCACTGGGGACCCTGTATTCAGTTCGATGGATG
>NW_022196903.1:125992853-126024887 GCF_008632895.1 Mastomys coucha
ATAAAGTATATAGTAAAATTACCCCTCTTCTAGAAGAAGACCGAGAGTAAGGTAAGGAGTTCTGAGAGAAAAAAAATTATTTTCCTCCAAGATTTTTCCTTGCTATGATTACTTTTAAAAGACCTTCCATAAACATATGCATGCAACACTAAATGGTCTCATCAAGTCATATTTACATGTACATGTATAAATGTGTTTAACAATAATAATGATTGATAGTTAATGGGAAAAAAGAAAAGTCTTGGAAGGGTGAGAAAAACAGATACAAGATAAACAAATACAGTATATGTATATAAAATTCTCAAAGAAAATTTTAAAATTAGGAATATTATTCATGTGTCAAACCCAGTTATTAGAATTAAATTGGGTTCATTACTTTAATGTCAGTCTAGTTGATAATGCTTAGTCATAATGTTTGTTCTTGAAGAATGATGATGAGTGGAATCATTGTATAGATGGGTGCATATGTTTCAAAAGAGATTATAGAGGCTTTATAAACATTGACTATCTCTGTTAATTTAGTCATATCTCCAACAATAATCATAGTATACATGTTCTTTGTGTATAATATTTAAAACATTTTTGCATTGGTATAGGTGTGATTTCCACTGAAGCCTCTAAAGTGTTATGTTAAAAGTTTGATATCAGCAATAAAAGCTGAATATCTCAGTCTGCTCAGGTCTGTAGAGCATTTCCCAATCTCAGAGCATATAATGTTAATCAGAAATGCCATGTTGATAAAGATTAAATGGTATAAACCCTTCTCTATCTTATTAACATCCTTAAGGTTGTTACAGTAAAAGTGGACAAAAAACTCCAAAGAATTTTCCAATGTGAATAACTATTTTCTAGAATTAACATGTGTTTTATTTTGTATGAGTTTCTATGGGATTAGTCCCTTCTCCAGCAAACCCATCAGACTGTGTTTGGGTATTTTAACTTCCAACAAGAAGTTTTATTCACTGCACTATACAAAAGTGACAGAAGTAATGATGCTGGTCTGTACACATTGTAAAAAAGCATCATGTGTGTCATTCGTGTACTGTTTTACTTCAACCTGGTATGGGACAATCTGATTATCAATACACAGAATTTTCTCTCAAATATTGTTTTGTGTTATCCTCCAGGTTTCCTTGTGAAAAATAATTCAGTGATACTCACTGTTCTGAAACAATTTATTTTTCTCCATATATCCCATTGGTACTTGGACAATTAGTACATTTAGTTATCTAATCTAATTTCTAATGTTATATGTCCTACAATATTGCATGCATAAGTTTGTGCACAAAGTATTCTATTTGCAGTGAGTATGTAGTCTGATGTCTCTTTTATCTCATATTGCTTCTTATACCTAGCCATTTCCTGTTCAAGTTTTCTATTTTTTATAATCCAATTGGTAATGCCATCAGCTGGCTGTATCTCACATACTGTGTGAAGAACTGCATTGTGTTAAGTTTAGTACTGGGTGTGATAATGTGGTTGATTCAGATAATATATCTATAACCTTCTGAATCAATATCTCAAAGAAATATCCCTTAATCATTATAGATCACTGAGTCTTTCACTTGCATATGACAGCCAAAGATGCAGAGATTTTACAGGGATGCCTGTAACAACTCTGTAGCCACTGGTGACATAAACCTTTGAGCCACACAAAGAAAATATATTTTCCAGCCTGTAATGAGTATGTGTTCAGAAGAATAATTGCTAGGACTTTGCAAATCTACCACAGTTATGAAAAGCTTTACCATCCTCCCTTGACTTCAGGGTTTCAAAAGACAAAACATACTTAGACTTGGAAGCTCCTTCTCTTTTATATCAGGGCACTGTCTGGTTCCTCTGTATACCTGAAGAAAAATGATAATGACTTGAGTAATCTACAGGTGGTTAGAAAAACTTTCAACTGGAAATGTAGACAGAAACAGCCAAAGGAAGAACTGCGCCAAAAATTCCACACTATGTGCTACTGCAAATTAACATTTAAGTGAAAAGTATATTGGATTGTGGTTTTCTGTGTCTTGTAACAAAGGGGCAGCTTCTGAAAAATGTCACTCAGAATAGAATTTTTTTATTACCTTCTTCAGCGTGAGCAATAAGTGAAGATGATAATATATCATAATAGAAGAATGTTGACTTGTGAACTCAACAGACACAGTGAAATCAGGTTATGAAAGATATGATGAACAAAGATACCGTGGAAGATGGTAAGGATGAAGAAATGGGCTTGTGACAGCTTAATATTATACCCCACAAATATTTCTTTTATGTTTTAATTTTAAAACATTTCACACAAATATTTATTTATTTATTTATTTATTTATTTATTTATTTATTTATTTATTTGTAAAAGTTTAGATTTTACTGTTTGAGAAGTCCATGCATGTATATTACAGGTTTTGAACAAATCTATATGTTTTCCATCCCTTCTACTTTTGCTATGATACACTACACTGGTATTTTTTTTCTTAATTTTATGTATTCCTTTTGTTTTTTTTTAAAGTCCACCTGCATATATGTGAAAAAACGATTAGAATTTTTTAATATGAAGATTCCTTGCATAATACTTTTTCCAAAAAAACCCACGATTTTATTGTTTTTTTCTTTTTTGAATTATTTTTTACTAGACATTTTCTTTATATATTTCAAATGATATCTCTTTACCCAGTTCCCCTCCAAAATGTCCCTGTTCACTTCCCCCTCCCCCTGCTCAACAATCCACCCTCTCCAGATTTCTGACCCTGGCATTCCCCTACATCGAGGCATAGAACCTTTACAGGATCAAGGGCCTCTCCTCCCATTAATGACCAACTAGGCCATCCTCTGCTATACATATGCAGCTGGATCTAAGATTCCCACCATGTTTTTTCTTATGTGTTTTGATTACTGCTTTTGTTATCACACAGAACAATAACATTATTTATTAAATATTCATACATAGCTTATGGAAATATTCTCACATGTCTCTAACATTACCTTCCTTCATTCTTGCTAATATGAGTCTTCCCTTTAATGTATTTATTTATGATTGCATGTGTAGAAGCAGAGGGTAGGGGAAACTGGGAAAGGAGATAACATTTAAAATGTAAATAAATAGCATAACCAATAAAAATGAATAAAAAAGAAGTTACAAATCAACAATATGTACAAAGATAGATAGAATTTTATAGACAACTCCTTTCTCTATGTTGAAGTATCCTTCAGTAAACCTCTGGATTTCATTGGAATCAGCTATAATAGCCTCTTTCATTTTAAATTTTATTTTTCTACTTACTTCTTAATTAATTTACTGATTGATTAATTTGCTTTACATTCCAATATCAGTCCTTATTTGCCAATGGCTGGCCAGTCTAGGCCTCCCTCAACCCATGTGGTGAACAGGGTCCTAGTAAGGTAGGCAAGGTGTTGGTAAAAAGATGACAAACAGAAACAGACAAAAGGGAGTGCTGTAACTGAATGTAATTTGTACAAAGTAGATATCAGGTTTATATAGTATACAGAAAACAGGACAAACTACAAAATTCACATAGGCAAGAGATGGCTACATCAAGGTCAATAAAATCAAACAGCCAGGTGCAAGACAGAGGAGCAGTGGTGTCTTTCTTCTTGGGCTAGGTTGTCCTGGCAGCCCTAAGATAAACTCTCAGGGTCTGTATGAGGCAAGTATCTGAAGGTCGTATTCTAGGATTCCTTGGTTGTAACATAAATAATTCGTGATGGGAGACCTATTACTTCTAGCTTCTCACTGTCAGTAATACAGTTTTTCTTTCTGTGTGAGACTTCTCTGATAATAAATGCCTAACTGTTATTTTTAACTCTTGAGATGCCTTCTCTTGTAAGACAGCTTCTAGTGAAAATTCCCAGCTAATTACAACTAAGAAATCTAATAAGATTTTGAAGAACTGTGAAGGCCAGGAGTTAATATTCAATCTCAGTGTTAGCTATAATGAAATATTTCTTAGGGCACCATTATGCCTGAATAAAGAAAGCATGCAGATCTCTCCACAGACTTAGCAGAGATCAATATGGAACATGTCTGAGTAAGGAAATGCCCTCAACTGACTGAAATACCCAGGAGACAAAGTCCCTTTGGAGTCATAATGCCTCTTGTCCATGATCAGGTTTTATCCCTGACACTATAGACCTACTGGGGTAGACAAACACGTGCAGCACTTGCAATTTTCTCTCATATAGACCCTCCTCCTCTTCCTAATTCCTCTTCACCTTTGGGAAAGGGTTGGTTCCTCTCAGGAAACCATACCAACCTTGTCAGGATCTATGCCCCACTGGAAGGCAGGTGATCATGTGGAGGTTCACTATAGAAGTAGGGGTCTGTGTGAAACTTGGTGTTGTGAAAGGAAAGGTTGCTTTTTATAAAACAATATTTATACTTCAATCAGCACCTCCATCCATGGCAGATCAGATTGCCTGCCTCCTTTCCACACCACAACACCTTCTGTCTCCAAGGAGGTCTACCTACCATAACCAGGGACACTGGTGAGACACCTTCCCCAATACCCATGTCAGCTGGCACCCCCACACAGCCCAGCTGATATGGCATCTATCCTGGTCTGCTTGAGCCCCATCATCATTCCTATCTGCACCTCCATCTGCATCTGGGAAAGATTCTGTTCCAAAACCCCAAAGACTGGCTGTCACCCAAATGATTCATCCTATCCAGGGATATAGGAGGCTTGTCCTAATGAGAGACAGTACTCCGTGCCTCCAAGAAGGCCTGCTATAACCCAGTTTACAGAGCTCTACCTACTTGCAAGGAATCTAGGTCCAATCAGAGACCACACCAAGGCCAGTTAACACTAGAGATATTCAGATGGAAAGAAGTGAGCACCAGAATAAAAGAAACAGAAACCAATGTAACTTGGGATCATCAGAACATACTTCTCCTAGTACAGCAATCACTGGATATCCTAACATACTTGAAAAGCAAGATCTTGATCTCTTTCATGAAGATGACAGAGACCTTTTAAAGAGGATATGAATAAATACAGGAAGATACAAGAAAACATGTAGAAGTCCTTCAAGAGGAAACAAATAAATTCCTTAAAGAAACACAGAAAAATACAATCAAGCAAGTGAAATGAATTGAACAAAATAGACCAAGACCTAAAAATAGAAATAGAAACAGTAATGAAACCACAAATAGATGCAACTCTTGAGACTGAAAATCTAGTAAAGGGATCACAAGCTACAGGAGCAAGCATCAACAACAAAATGCAAGATATGGAAGATAAATCTTATGACTAGAAGATTCTACAAAAGACAGTAACACAATAGTCAAAGAGAATATAAAGTGTAAAAAGCTCCCAACCAAAAACTTCCAAAAAATTCAGGACACAATAAATAGTCCAAAACTAAGAATAATAGGAATAGAAGAGGGAAAAGATTCCCAGTTCTAAGGGCCAGAAAACGTTTTAAACAAAATCATAGAAGTAAAGTTGCCTAACCTAAAGAAAGAGGTGGCCATAGACATACAAGAAGCCTAAAGAACACAAAATAGATTGGACCAGAACATAAAATCCTCCCATCACATAAAAACCAAAACACTAAAAACACAGAACAAAGAAAGGATATTAAAATCTGTAAAAGGCAAAGGCCAAGTAACATATAAAGGCAGAAATATCAGAATTGCACAAGTTTTCTCAAATACACCCCAAACCAGAAGATCCTGGAAAGCTGTGATGAACACTAATAGAACACAAATTTCAACCCAGTCTACTGTACACATCAAAATTCCCAGTCACCACAGATGAAGAAACCGAGATATTCCATGATAAAACAAAATTTAAGCATTATTTTTCGTCTAATCCAGCAGTACAGATGATATTACAAGAAATACGCCAACACAAGAAGTGTAACTATACCCAAGGAAACAAAAGAAATTAGTCATCAAAAGAAACCCACAAGAAGAGACCCATACACACATAATATCTCATCCAATAAGGACAAAAAACATAAACTAACAATTATTAGTCTTAAATAGTTCTCAACATCAAAGGACTCAATTCACAAATAAAAAAAAGATATAACATAACAGACTGTACACTAAAACAGGATCCAGCATTTTTTCACATACAAGAAGTACATCACAGTGATGAAGGCAGAAACTGTCCTCAGAGCTAAGTGCTAGAATAAAGGTTTCTAAGTAAATAGTCCCAGAGAAAGAATCTGAAGTACCCATTTTAATATACAATAAAATACACTCTCAACCAACAGTTATCAAAAGAGATAGGAAAGGACACTTCATACTCATCAAAGGAACAATCCACCAGAGAAAGCCTCAGTTCTGTACAGTTATGTTGGAAATGCAAGGGCACACACATTTGTAAAAAACGTATTGAAGCTTGAAATCAGATTGAAACTTACACAAAAACAGTGTAACAGTGTAATACTTCAACACCCACACTCTCACAAATAGACAAATCTTTGAAATAAAAACTAAACAGAGACACAGTAGAACTAACAGAATTTATGAACCAAATGAATTTAACAGGTATCTACAGAAAATATTACACAAGAAAATCATATACTTATTTTCCTATCTCTTCATGGAACCTTTTCCAAAACTGAGCATATAAGTGGACACTAAGCAACCTTCAACAGACACAAGAAAATTGAAATAATCCCATGCAAACTATCAGATTACCACAGACTAAAACTTGACTTCAATACCAACAACAACAACAACCACAAAACAGAAGGACTAAATGTTCATTGAAACTGAACAATTCTCTTGTCAGTTATAACTTAGGGACGAAATAAACATAGAAATTAAAGACTTTCTAGAATTCAAAAAAAATGTACAACCTGGCAAAACTTATGAGACACAATAAAAACAGCATAGGAGGAAAATGTATAGCACTAAGTGCCTTCATAAAGAAATTAGAGAGATACTGTACTAGCATCTTAGTAGAATACTTGAAAGCTAGAACAAAAAGAAGCAAACACAGTCAAGAAGAATAAATGGCAGGAAACAGCCAAAATCAGAACTGAAATCACCAAATTAAAGCCAAGAGAACAATATAAAGAAAACAAGAAAACCAATAGCTGGTTCTTTGAGAAAATCAAGTAGATGTACCCTTAGCCAAACTAACTAAATGTCACACAGAGAGTATCTAAATTAATGAAATGAGAAATGAAAAGGAAGACATAGCAACAGAAATTTAAGAAGTCATTAGTCTTACAGCCATTCATTGGACTGAGCACAGGGATCCTAATAGAGGAACAAGGAGAATGATTGAAGAAGCTGAAAGGGCTTTACCTGACACCAATGGGAGAGGAGGCCCTTGGTCCTGTGAAGTCTTGATGTCCTAGTGTAGAGGGATGGTAGGATGGTGAGGAGTGGGTAGGGGTGGGGGAGGACTCTCATAGAAGAAGATTAATGGGGCATGCAATAAAAGGTTTGCATAGGGGAAACCTGGAAAGGAGATAACATTTGAAGTATAATAAAATAAAATAAAATAAGATAAAAATAGAGAAAAAAAAGAAAAAATCATCAGATCATACTTCAAATGACTATAACCAAAAAGCTGGATATTCTAGATAAAATGGATTATGTTCTAGACAGATACCACATACTAAAATTAAGTCAAGTTCAGGTAAACTTTAACATTTGTAAAACCCCTTAGGAAATAGAAGAAGTATTTTAAAACTTCCCAACCAAAAAAAATGTCTAAGGACAAATGATTTTACTACAGAATTCTACCAGACTCTCAAAGAAGAGCTAATACTCTTCAAACTATTCTACAAAATCAGAAAAGAAGGAACTCTATCTAATTTATTCTATGAAGCCACAGTTACTCTGATATCTAAAGCACAAAAGACACACACACACACAAAAGAGAAATTCAAACCAATTTTACTTAGGAATAATGATGCAAAAATACTCAATAAGATTCTCATATACTGAACCCATCAAAACATCAAAACTATCATTCACCTCACTCGAGAAGGCCTCATTCTATGGATGCAGAGATGACATAATATATGACTATCCATCTGTAATCCACTATATAAAAAATGTCAAAAATAAATCATATGATCATCTCTTTGGATGCTGAAAAAGCCTTTGTCAAAATCCAGTAATGTGGGACAGAGGACTGTGCTGGGAAACTTGGTAAGGTTGAGTCAAGGAACATGGCACCTAGGCACCTACTTGAGATGAAAGGCTTCTCCCTGCTCTCTACTAGATTCCTGGCCCAACAAGAGACCACACTCCTATGTTGGTCACATAGCCCAAAACTGAATTTTCTATGATAATGAGGTATCTAGAGGCAATGGGTGATTAGCCAATAAGCTTTCTTTCCAAGACATTCATTCCCGTAAAGGGTATATATAATCTCTGGTCCACCCATTGTCCTTGTTTAATACTCAATAAAGAGTTTGAAACCAAGGACTGTTTCTTTCAAGAACCTTTGTCGGGAGCATAGATAAGGCTTCCTGTACAGAGCCCTGCCATATAATTCTCCAGCAGAAAGCCTCTCTGCACTCCCAGACAAGCGCCTTTAAGCTGAAGACAAATGCCTATGAGTGTCACATCCTCCTTGTCCAGCAAGAAAGACACGACTACAGGAGCTCTTCCTTTTGCAGTTTATTTCAGAAACCTTTTAACAATGCTTCTCCCTTCTGCTCCTCCTGCCAGCTTCTCCTACTTCTGCTTACTCCTCTCGCTCCTGCCTCTCTAGAGCCATTACTTGAGCTCTGCCTCCCAGCCCACCCTTGGCTGTTGAGTACTCCCAAACTTAGCCAATCCCAATGGGCCACGTGGCAAAATCGGATAGGTCACCAGATGCGAAAGCAACCAATGGCAGTAAGCTTAGCCAAATAAGGGCTGTGTTTATGAGGCCGCTCGCTCTTGGGGCTCAGCTCTCCACATATGAGCTAAGTTGGAGTTCCCCTCTCCTGGATCCAGGATCTTCTTTGTAGGATCCTAGCACCCCAACTCTGTTTTCTGATATCCCACTACTTAGAAGTATCTGAATATCTAAGAGTTTGGGAAACCCTTGCACTGAGCTACTCATCACAGGCCCAGGGAACCTTAACCCTCTGCTGCTGAATCCTCTGTACAGTTTTCCAGTGGCAACTGGATCACTATGAGTCAGGGAACCCCAACTTCAGCCTTCCACAACTTAGACAGGGTTTTTCCATGCTCTGAGGAGGTCTCAGCACTTCACTCAAACCCAGCAACCAACAATGGTGGCTCAAAGTAAAAGTAGTCTAGCACTCCACATTTTGCCTGCCCAAGCAGTTGTTCCCATATCCTAATGGCAGAGCAAAATGTGAAACCACAAATACCCCCATCATATTAAAAGTCTTGGAGAGATTAGGAATTCATTGCACATACCTAAAAATTATAAAAGCAATATACAGAAAACTGACAGACAATATCAAATGAAATAGAGAGAAACTTGACACAATCCCATGAATTTCATGGACAAGACTGCTCAATCTCTCCTATCTAGCTAATATACTTTTTGGAGTTCTGGCTAGAACAATTAGACAACAAAAGAAGATCAAGGGGAAGGAAATTAGAAAGGAAGAAGTCAAAATATCACTATTTGTCATTGATTGATAATATACATAAAGACCACAAAAATTCTACCAGAGGACTCCTAAAGCTAAGAAATTATTTTTGCAAAGTAGCTGGATATAAATTTAACTCAAACAAATCTGTAGCCTTCATTTATACAAATGATTAATGTGTGAGAAAGAAATTAGGGAAACAACACCTTCACAATAGCCACAAATAATATAAACTATCTTAGTGTAACTCTATCTAAGCAATAAAAAGATCTCTGTGATAAAAACTTCAAGTCCCTGAAGAAAAAAATCAAAGCAGACCTCAGAAGATGGAAAGATCTCCAATGCTTATGGAATGGTAGGATCAACATAGTAAAAATGTCCATCTTACCAAGAACAATCTACAGATTCAATGAAACTCTCATCAAAATCCTGACACAGTTGTTCACAGAGATTGAAAGAGCAATTTTCATTGTCACATGGAAAAACAAATAAGCCAAGAGAGCTAAAAAAACTCAACAATTAAAGATATTCTGGGGAAATCACCATCCCTAATGCCAACCTCTATTACAGAGCAAAATTTATAAATACCACATGTTATTGGTACAAAGACATGCAGGTAGATTGATGGAATAGGATTGAAGACCCAGCAATTGACCCACAAACCTATGGAGGCTTGATCCTTGACAAAGAAGCCAAAACCATAGAGTGGAAAAAAGGAAAAGCTTCTTCAATAAATGACGCTCTTCTAACTTACACTCTGCTTGTAGAAGAATGCAAATTGATGAAATTGATTCATATTTATGACCATGTACAAAGCTAAAATCCAAGTGGATCAAGGACCACAACATAAAAGCAGATACAGTGACCCTAAGAGAAAGTGGGAAATAGTTTGAATGCATTGGCATTGGGAAAAATTTCTTAAACAGAACACCAATGAATCAAGCTCTAAGATCAGCCATTGACAAATGGACCACATATAATTGAAAAGCTTTTGTAAGGCAAATGCCACTGTCAATAGGACAAACTGGCAACCTACAAATTGGGAAAAGATATGTCTTAACACTTATCAAAACAAAATACATAGAACTCAATTGTTAACCTCAAAAAAACCAATAACCCAAATTTAATAATGGGCTACAGAGCTAAACAGAATTTTTAACAGCAGCCTCTAAAATGGTTGAGAAGCACTGATGGAATAGGGGGTTTGAAGAGAGAAACTGGGAAAGGGGATAACATTTGAAATGTAAATGAATAATAAAAAAGAAATATTCAACATCCTTATTTATCAGGGAAATACAAATCAAAACAGCCTTAAAAGAAAATCCACATAACAGCAATCAGAATGGCTAAGATCAAAACCTCAAATGACACAAAACCTCAAATGTCCACAGAACTCATAAATGTCAACATGTTCAACTTCCAAGTGAGAATGCTTCAGTCCCACTTGGGAGGGAAAATAATTCAAGCACAAGTGGGGATTGAGAGAGCAACTTGGGAGGGAAAGTGGACAGGGGTGGATGGTGGGAAGGAACAGCGAACCTGATCTGATATTGGGTGAAGGAAAAGGACTGAAGTCCTAAGGTCTAGCAGAAAGAATGGAAACAGTCAACCAAAAGGAGGTAGGAGGTTGAGGAGACCCTCCAGAATAAACCAGAGGCCTGGGAGGTGAAAGACTGTCAGGACTCAAAGGAAGGGAGTTTAGATGAAAGGCCCGACAGTAGGCAGATGGAACTCTCTCCAGCAGAAACAGAGGGCATCAAGTAAGGGAGGGGGTTGCCCTTCCACAGTCAAAACTCTGACACATAATTGTTCCTGTCTGAAAGAATTGTAGGGATCAAAATATAGAAAAGCCTGAGGAAAAGGAAGTACAGCGACAGGCCCAAAGTGGGATCCAGCTCAAGGCAAGGTCCCAAGGCCTGACACTGAGGCTATGGAGTGCTCACAAAAAAGTAATCTATATAATGCCTGCCCTCCAAATGAACCAATAAGGAGCTGAAAGAATCAGAAGTAGATATTTACACTCAACCAATTGACAGAAGCTCCTGACCTCTGTAGTTGAATTAGGGAAAGGCTAGAAGAAGCTGAGGAGAAGAGTTCTCTGTAAGAGAACCATCAGTCTTAATTAAACTGTATCCCCAAGGTTTGTCAGACACTGAATCAGCAAACAGACAGCATAGACCAGCTGATATGAGCTCTCCAACACATATACAGCAGAGGACTGCCAGGTCTGGGTTCAGTCAGAGAAGATGCACTTAACCCTCAAGAGACTGGAGGCCCCAGAAAGTTTAGAGGTTTACTTGGGTGGGAGTGGGTGGTGGGGACATCCTTGTGGAGTCAGTGGGGTGAGGAGGAAGTATTGGATGTGTAACAGTTGGAGGGTGGACCAGGCAGGGGAGCAAATAAAAGTTGTAGTTAAATAAATAAATAAATAAAACACAAAAAATTCAAAGGAAAAAACAGAGAATATTAAACATATTTTTTTTCACAAACTGATAATGAATCTAGTTGTTTTGGAAAAAAATTCCCTATACAAAAGACCAATGTAAGAGAAAAGTTTTGAATATGTTTGCAAGTAAAATTAAAAGCAACAAAGAATTGCTCAGGTAAAGATGGCATGAGCCTGATTAATGCAGTACTCAATTTTTGTCAGCATTTATGGTGAAAATGAAAAAAAAAAGTCTTAACAGAATGAAAATCTAAGACCACACTGGGATATAGTGGAATTATATAAGAAGACTTAAAGACATGAAACACAACCATTCTAGGAAACTTATAATAACATTGTTCCCTACTAGAAATCCCACAATATTCTCCTTGGTTACTTCATTGCAATAACCTTAATGATATTAATAAGAACAAAGGATTTTAGGTCATCTAACCAAATATCCGTGGTACCTCTGTTTATAGTGTATGTTCTTTGTTTCTGGGATAATGTCTCAGTTTGAAGAGATTAGTGTTAACCCTCTACTGTCCTTTGACAATGTTGTCCACACGCACTCTATACTTAAGCAGAAATTACTGTATGTCGTAAAAGTTTTTCTAAATATCATATGTATGTGTGTATGTGTATATGCATGCATGCATGCATGTACGTATGTATGTATGTATGCATGCATGTATATATGTATGTATGTCATGATAAATGGAGGCTTTGCTGTACCGATGGAATTTTTGAACACCTTCAATAAATCAACGTGCAACATACAACCTAATTAGAATCTTTAGAACATCTTTGTGTGTACAAACGACTTGAGTGCACACATTTCTATCTCTCACCAGAAATTTATTGTAGTTACGTGCAATTGTTCAGTCCCTCCAACTGGGCAGAAATTGAAATTATACACCAGTTTAAATAGGGCTCCAATCCCAATGAGAATTAAGATGCAAAGTGCATCTTGTGTCATGCAGGCACAAGGTGTCAGACCACTTGTTCAAAGGCACCATACTTCTGCTATTCTTTATTGAGGATGCTGCCTGGCTTCTTACAACATAGCCTTCAGAGATGATCAAGAGCTTCTTCGAAGATGATGTTTATACTGCTTATAGCAAATGTGATGGCCCTGAGCTCAAACCAGTATGAGTTAAGACAGTATGAGAACATGGACGTGGCATCTATGGAGAGAAGAATGGAAGATAGCAATGAGATGAAACACTTTCTTTCTGAGATCATACCACAGAGTAATATGTGTTATGTCATCACTTCATTTGAAGATCTTATCAAAACACATTGAAAAAATGGTAAAGTGTCCTTGAAAGCAACAAAAAACAGTAGGACTACCACCAGAAGTTTTTTGGTGCATTTATCTCTATGAAGTCACAACAAACAAACATCATCTAAGAAAGCAAGGTGAACCAATGCACAAACATCATCAGCAAAGATAAGCCTCAGAGAAGCCCAACAAAGACCAGCAAAGACTTACAAGTTGAACCAATACTAGTCTTATTTACTGACTATTTAGTTGTACTTATAATCTTTCCAAATATCACATATGCTTTCTGCCACACCCATTCCAGTGGAGTCTGTGTGACAAGTCCAAAAGCTTGGCCACAGTCCTGAGGCAAAAAGTTTCAAGGAAACTGTTCTCCTGGAAGTCCTTGGCATCCTGTAACATGGACGTGGTCCAGATTTGTCCTTGCAATAGTTGATGGAGGGTTTTGCATGCTTTCATTCAGTATTGTTCTATTTTAAGTATAGCAGTGCCCCCAAGGAATTATTTGACAAATAGCAAAGTTAGATTGGACCTTGTTTCCTGGCCTCCACCAGTGTTCCAACATCCTAGTCAATGCTGAGCTGACCCCGGGCTTGAAATTTCATAAAGAATATTACTTATTCAGATGAATTGCCTCCCGTGTTGAGATATAGTGAAAGAAATCAGGCATTGTAGTTTACTAGATGAGAATTAATAATCCAAGGGCAAGTTGAGCAAAGTAAACTTAGAATTCTCATTACAGTCATGTATGGCAGACTACATTACTTAATAGAAGAAAGTTGGTAGGCTCCTCTGGTAAATGGAGGACCCCCACAAATACTTAGAACAACAGTTGAGTCACTCTCATATACAGGAATTTACAATGGTCTAGAAAGAAGGTGGGTTATAGTCTAAGAAGGAACTAGAGTAATTCAGATAAGGCTGACTTTATCTCATTTGTAACCACTACCTAGTTCCTACCAATTTTCATTTATGCATTTTCTGTTTTGTTTAAAGAATAATTATGTATCAGATGACCTTGATGCACCTTGGCTGTTTTATAACCTAACTTCCTTATTTCTTCTGTAATGACTATAAAAGACTAATGCTTACCTTGAGAAATTACACTCAGATTCAACACTCTCTTGTGTTCTTGGTTGTTTGTCACTTGCTGACTCCTTGCTCACCTGAGTACCTGAACTCTGATTCTCCCCATGGCAGCATTCAAGTGTCCAGTACAGCAAAACAAACATGCTCTTTCACCAGACATCTTCTAGAAAGACAACAAATTTCTATTCTCACCAAAACATCCTCTCAGTTTCTGCTTTAGCAAAATATTATCTTGTAAGACAGCTTCTAGAAAAGCATCACATGACATGATGGAGTCTCCAACAAAACCAGAAATTCACATGTCAAGACCCCATTGCTAAAGGCAAAAACTAAACAACTTTT
Organism: Mastomys coucha; assembly: GCF_008632895.1. Lineage (NCBI taxonomy): Eukaryota > Metazoa > Chordata > Mammalia > Rodentia > Muridae > Mastomys > Mastomys coucha. Next base: position 126,007,532 of record NW_022196903.1, read on the forward strand.
TGGAAAGAGAGAATTTGATGCTGACATAAAGCCTGTACCCCTACATACCCTTTCACCTATAATGGTGTCTTGTCTTCAAGGTAGACTAGTAAATTAGTTGCAAAAATCTTGTGGCAGTAACTAAACAATAGGTGATTTAATTGAGATTATATAGTCCAGAGACCTAGGAGAAAACCAATTAATACTTTTCTCTGTACTCGCTGGTTTTGTGGGCCAATATGACACATGCTAGAGTCATCAGATGAAGGAGCCTCAAGCACAAGAATACTTCCATACAATCCAGCTATAAGGCATTTTTTTCAATTAGTCAATAATGGAGAGATCCCAGAACACTATGAGTAGTACCATCACTGGATTGGTAGCTCTTCTATAAGAAACTAGTCTGAACAAACCATGTGAATCAAGCCAGTATAAAGCACACATCCATGTCCTCTGAATTAAATCCTGCATCCAGGATCCTAGCCTGTTTGATTTCCCATCCCAGTTTTCTCTAGTTATGAATAGAAATATGGATGGATAAGCCAAATAAACCCTTTTCTTTCAACTCACCTTTTGATCATATTGTTTCATTGCAGCAATGGAAATTCTAACTAAGGCATTTTTTAAAGTTATAATAAAAAATGAATCTTAATAGCATTCTGCTACTCTCATAGGTCAATGTCTTGCTCAGCCATCATCAGAGATGCTTCCTCCTACAACATATAGAAACAAATATAGATATACACAACCAGATATATTACAGAGAATAAGAGTCCACAACAATCATTACTTAAATGGATATCTCTGATCAAATCCCTATTCTCAGGTATCAGGTAATACCAAGGTTGAGGAGATGGGAACAGTATAAGAGTCAGAAGAGAAGAAGGAAACATAGAAATCAAGTTACTCTAAATCAACATGATTGAAGCATATATGAAATCATAAAGACTGAGGCAATATGGACAGTGCTTTTATGGGTCTTATCCAGATTGTATCCTAGATCTGGAATAAGGGGGCACATGCCCAGATCCCTAACCCAGAGTTCCCCTGGTTCTCTCCCTCTTGTTGTCTCAAAGCTTCTACTATCCCATGGTTCAAGGCTAAGGGTAAGGTTGTTCTTCAAGACTGATATCAAGCCTTCAATCCCTGGGATACACATTGCAGAAAGAGAAAACTAATATTTGCTATTTGTCCTCTGACTTCTACAGAGGGATGTAAGACTTGAACAAACAAACAAACAAAAGTAAAGAATAATATCATCCAACTTTTTGAAATTGACAGGAAGTATTTTACGGAGAATTTAAATATCTATGAAGATTGCTAAAGATAGAGAGCATAAAATAATATCACAGAACAAACTGGCAGTGAAAATACAGAGAAGAGACATCTAGAAGGATAAGAATAGTTTTCTTTCCAGCATTGAATTCAGCAAAAATGCAAGAAGATAAAGAAGATAAAGGCAGGCAAGGGCAATGTCGTGTTTTGAGGTTCTGTATATTCCACACCCAGCTTCCTTGCCTGAGCCTGAGCATGCATATGTCTCATTATCAATATTTCCTGTCCTAAAACCTAGAAGAGAGAAAATCATCTAGACATAAAATTACCTGTCTGGAAATGAATGAAATTTTTCAGACAAAGATCATAAATTTTTGCAGTTACCAGAAACTAATATATAACCCATTAACAATTAATGTAGAAATTCAAAGGGACATGATGCTTTGGGGACAGTAGATAATATAGGACACAAAAGACTAAGATAATTACAATTCTTAACATTGTGAAGACAGTGGCTGCTATTAACGACTTGAGAAGAGATTGGAATACTTGACAGGGATTACTGAGGAAATTTATAATTTTAATGGTTTAAAGGGGCATATCCATCAATCTACTTGTGTCCTGTGAGAGAGAGCCTAGGTATGCCATTTTAGTTTCTTAAGGTATAAGATGAAAAATTTGCTGTACATTGAACAGGATGTCCTTGAAATTCTTTCAAGAACTGAATTCTTTCAGAGTTCTTGAGAAACCTTCAAGAACTCTGTAGTCAATAAAAGATGTTAAAAGTAAAAAAAATAAATAAATATAGGGTTATATCAGTGAGAAGAGCATTGGTGACAATTCTTTAAACCTCTTAGTTCTATGCATATTAATATAAAAGTTTTAATACAAAGTGGTTGACACTAGTTGCCAATTGTTGTACAGAACTGAAGATAAACCTTTGTTAATTGCTCAAAGTTGGTGCACTCTGTCTGCAATTAGGTTTAATATAAGCAGAGAGAACTTCTTCTGCCAATGATAACTGCACACAATTCTAAAACAGTATGCTATGTTTAAAGCTGAAATTTCCTGAACAGAAAAACATGACACTAGAGCATAATTATGATTGATAGACTGAAGAAGTGACAGGGATCCAAGACAAAGAACAAAGGATATCCTGTCTCAAGCTTTGAGTATTTTGAGCCATTGACTCATAATGCCCTCAAATTATAACATGGAATAATAGAAAATTCTTGTGCGATGCAATTGACATTGAGAAACCAAATTTTCATTAAAACATCCCACCTGTGCTTCTGTCCTCCATTTGTCTCATGAATTTTTACTTATTGTTCAGCTTTCCTTCCTGTGATCAATTCAACTAACACATTGAGTAGTTATTCTTCAACAAAAAGACCTAGGACTTTATTCTCATGTGTTCATATGACAAAGGCCTCACTTCAGAACCTATGCTAGGTAGAGCTTGCATGAATAAAGTCCTCTGAGGTTTAGCCTCTGCAGCTATTTTTTTCTCTACTTGTTTTAGTGAGGAATAATTGCTCCTTTTCATATACCAACCAATTATTCCCAGTTTTCCCACTGCTTCTTGTGCATAGCTGTGAACATATTTGGTTGCTGAGTCCCAGCTATTGGCTTTTTTAAAATTTGGATTCAAGAGTGGTTATACTAACTTGCAGCCCACCAGCAATGAAGGAGTGTTCCTTTTTCTCCACAACCTCTCCAGAATCTGCTGCCACCTGAGTTTATTTTTTTTCCTAGCTGCTGGTACAACCACTCTGGAAATCAGTTTGTCAGTTCTTCTGGAAATTGGACATAGTACTACCAGAGGACCCAGTTATACCACTACTGGGGATATATCAAGGAGATGCTCCAACATGTTCCACTATGGAATAGCAGCCTTATTTATAATAGCCAGAAACTGGAAACAACTCAGATGTCCCTCAACAGAGGAGTGGATACAGTAAATGTAGTACATCTACACAATAGGGTACTACTCAACTATTAAAAGCAATGAATTTATGAAATTCTTAGGGAAATGGGTGGATCTGGAGAATATCATATCCTGAAGGAGGTAACCAAATCACAAAAGAACACACATGGCATACACTTACTGATAAGTGCATATTAGCCCAGAATATCGGAATAGGCAAAGTACAATCCACAAACCAAAAGAAACTCAAGAAGGAAGATCAAAGTGTGGATATTTCATCCCTTCTTAAAGGGGGAACAAAATACCCATGGAAGGGGTTGCAGAGACAAAGTATGGGGCAGAGACTGAAGGAAGGACAATCCAGAGACTGCTCCATTTGGGAATCCTTCCCATATTCAATCATCAAATCTAGACACTCTTCTGGATGCCAGCAAGTGCTGGATGACAGAAGCATGATGTAGCTTTCTTGAAAAGCTCTGACATTACCTGACTAATACAGAAGTAGAGGCTCACAGCCATCATTGGACTGAGTACAAGGTCCCCAATGAAGGAGTTTAAGGACCCAAGGAGCTGAAGAGTTTGCAGCCCCTTAGGACAAACAACAATATGGACTAAGTAATACCCTCAGAGCTCCCAGAGACTAAACCACCAATCAAAGAGTACACATGGTAGAACTAATGGCTCCAGCCGCATATGTAGCAGAGGATGGCCAAGTCAGTCATCAATGGGAGGAGAGGCCCTTGGACCTATGAAGATTCTATGCCCCAGTGTAGGGGAATGCCAGGGCCAGGAAACAGTGGAGGGTAGATTGGTGAGCAGCGGAAGGGGGAGGGAATAGTGTTCTTATTTATTTACTTATTTTCATTTCATTTTATTTATTTTTCTTGTTTTCGGAGAAATGGGAAAGGAGATATCATATGACATGTAAATAAAGAAAATATCTAATAAAAATAAAAATGAAATAAAATTACAGGATTTTAAAAAAAAAGAAAAAGAAAAAATTTGGATTCAAGACAATTTTCACATGTAGCTACAATGAAAACATTATCCAGAATTTCTGTGTTTGCTGTTTACTTGTTCAATCATTTTTAGGTAATATTTTTAAATACTCAGAAAATAAATTTCAGTTGCCATTGTCTTATCATAATTTTATGCTATTAACTTTTACAATTAAAAATAAGTTTATTGTAGTTGGTGTTCTACCTGGCAAAAGCTAAGTGAAAACATTTCATTTAACACTCCTTGTAACATGTCCTCGTAAATATAGTGTGTTTATTATCATTTAACATTTCAATACTAGAAGTTATTTCAATACAGAATAATGTCCAACATGACTTGGAACTGGAAATTATACTGAAAGGGAACATTGCATAGGCCAAACAAAAATGCAAATCTTCATATTACAAAGAAATAGCACAACCAAATATAAAAATATGAACTAGACTGAAAGACTCTGCAGTAACAAAATGACCAAATCAGACTGAACAGATAGCAAACTAGCTCAGGTTAGTAGTTTAGCTCTCTGGGAGGTACAAATTTGGATTCAAAGCACTGGACCAGAGAAGTTCAAAGAATGACCCAGTGAAATTGTGGATCTAAACTGTGTTTGCTTCATATAGCTTTTTACACTCTGCTTTTCTTTATGTTCTGTTTTCTCTCTGGAAATATCTTTATATTCGGTGTCCTTGTTATTCTAAGAGATCTTTCTGTTTAAGTGCTGCTTACTATTCGAAAAGCTCTCCCTGCCCATATCCAACTTGTTGTAAGCTTTTATATCTCTGTGTGTGTGTGTCTCTGTGTGTGTTTGTGTTTGAGTCTGTGTGTATTTGTGTGTCTCTATGTCTTTGAGTCCTCCAGGCAGTTCTTGCTTTTTATCATAAAATATTCTCTTGCAGAACACAGTGCTCTCCTTTATTTTACATATCAATCTAGTCATTTACTCCAGGTTTCCTCTAGATTATCTTAGGAATCAACATTCTGAGATCTTAGCCTTTTGATACTTAAGAGAAAACAAGCACACATTTTTTTCTTGGCATTGCAAAACAATTCAGAGATCTCTCTGCCTTTGTGAAGCACAAACAATAAGTTAATTGTGTGGGACCCTGCCCTGAAATGACCATTTACACCACTTTGGGCCTAACCTCCTCATTCTGTCCTTGGTTGACCTTAACCTCAGGAATTGGCCTGCAATTATATCTTTCTGACAAGCTGGCTCATTGTGTAGCTGCCTTTCTTCCCTTCGATTCATGAAGCTCCTCATAATTTATATTGTATATTATACATAGTTGAGAAATTATAAATTTTTAAACTCATATATTTAGAGCTCTTTTCCATATCAGTAAGTGTTGTCCAGAGGACTGCAGCCTTTACCATTAATTTAGTTGAGACACTAGTCATACATTTACCAGCAGGACTCATGCTAACTCAGATTATCATGGAGTCATTTACACAGAGGACATAACTTAGAGCATTGTAAAACTATAAACATTATTTTTCAAACAAGCCTTATGCTCACAATAGCCATTGACATTGCTGGAGGCTTGCAAGTTGCCCTTTTCCAAGGGCAGGTACCATGTCACTCTGTCCCCACAAAGGCCACACCTTTCTCACCATATGTCTCTGTTTCACTAGCCTGGGGGTCATTCAGGAGGGGCCAGGTACTACCCAGAACTCAGTTTCAGCACCATTCAGGTAAGGGAGCCTTACAATGCAGGTAAGGTTGTAGATCATTCAAGTTGTGGATTTTCTGCCCATGCAGACTTGTCTTTATCCAGATTCCAGCCTAACATAGATACAATATGAAACTGGAAGCTACACTAGAAAATTTGACTTAGTTTACAACTTATTTGGTCACTGATTTTTGTGGTGAGTCATTCAGTTCTGGGGCTGGAGAGATGGCTCAGTAGTTAAGAACACTAACTACTCTTCCAGAGGTCCTGAGTTCAATTCCCAGCAACCACATGGTGACTCACAACCATCTATAATGTGATCTGATGTCCTTTTCTGCTGTGTCTGAAGACAGCTACAATGTATTCATATGCATAAAATAAATGATTTTCTTTTGTTTGTTTTTGTTTTTGTTTATTAATTTTTTTTTGAGACAGTGTTTATCTGTGTAACCCTGGTTGTCCTGGAACTCACTCTGTAGACCAGGCTGGCCTCAAATTCAGAAATCCACCTGCCTCTGCCTCCCAAGTGCTGGGATTAAAGGCTTGAGCCACCACTGCCAAGCCCTAAAACTTTAAAAACAAAACAAAAAGAAAGAAAGAGAGAGAGAGAAAGAGAGAGAGAGAGAAAGAGAGTCATTCAATTCTGAAAATGTTTCTCCTCAAAAGGAAGGAAGAAGGAAAGAAGGGAGGAAAGAACATGACCAAGCCCACTTGGTCAGTCAGTCAACACATTCTCCAGCACAGGAACAAAGGTTAAAAAGAAAAAGACAGACAACATTGTACCATGACCCCAGCCAGTTCTGAGTATGAGGTATGTTTATTTTTTCACAATCCAATTTTATACCATTTTAATTACATGCAGGTATTAAGGGCAGGCAGAACAAGCAAGGCAATAAGCAAAGTCCTGTGATTACTCCCATGACAGTTGTTTCCATTGGCTTGTCAGAATAAACAATATACCTGAGCCTACTTCCTTCTCCAAGCTCAAGATCCAATTCTTGCCTGAAGCCTACTTCATTTGTACTTCCCTAAGATTAAGTCCTGTCTGAGCTTACTTCCTTGTCATGCCCTAATGTCAGATTCTTGCTGGAGTTTACTTGCTTGTCATGGACTAAATGTCAGAGTCCTGCAAAGAGTCAAATTCTTTATCCTTGGTCAATGTCAGATTCCTGCAAAGTGGTCCCCCAAAGATCCACTTCTCTGTTCCACAAGAAAAGAGGAGAGAGTGAAACAGAGAAAAGTAAGGGAAAAGAGCATGTCAGGCTTAGTGGTGCATGCCTATAATCTCAAAATTCAGAAAGATTAAACAAGATTATTTAGTGAGATCCTCATTCAAACAAAGTAAGTAAGTATTAAGTAAAAATAAAGAGAAGAATATTTTATTATTAATTAGGTCTAAAATTGGTTGTAGGAAATAATAGTTAGGATCATTGGGCTCTTTTCTGTAGTTTAATGAAAATGTTATCTTGTTTTGATGATTCCAAGCTGCCATAAGAAGTAACAGGAGCTTGGAAAATTATGACAAATGACTTCTAATCATATAATGTTGCAATGTCTTTTGTCAGAACTGGTTCAAGTGAAGCTGTCCCTCCTCTATCCAAAATGAATTTCAGTGTGACATTCTAGTTAATTTCACAGGCTTACTTCAATTCTAGTTACTTTCTTCTCACAGGAAGCAATCAACTGCTGACCTCTGCCAGCTGCACAAAGCTATGCTGGTGCCACTATCGCAAATGTCTGTATTCAGGAGGTCAGAAAGTGTCTCTCATATTTTTTTAAAGTTTTCATTAGATTTTTTTTATTTACATGTCATATGATTTCTCCTTTCCCAGTTTCCCCTATAAAAAAGAAAAAAAAAACTAACAAACAAACAAAAAAAACAAGAACAAACTCCTGTTGCCTCCCCCTCCCCTGCTTGCCAACCCACCCTCTCTCACTTACTGGCCCTGGCATTCCCCTACACTGGGGCACAGAACCTTCACAGGGCCAAGGGCCTCTCTTCCCATTGATGATCAACTTTGTAATCCTCTACTGTACACATGCTGCCAGAACAATCAGTCCCATCATATGTAATCTTTGGTTGGTGGTTGAGTCCCTGGGAGCTCTGAGGGTACTAGTTAGTTCATATTATTGTTCATCCTAAGGGGCTTCAAACCCTTCAGATCCTTGGGTCCTTTCTCTAGCTCCTTCATTGGGGACCCTGTATTCAGTCCAATGGATGGCTGTGAGCCTCTACTTCTGTATTAGTCAGGTACTGTCAGAGCCTCTCAGGAGACAGCTATATCAGGCTGCCTTGTCCTTCCTTCAGTCTGTGCTTCATAGTTAGTCTCTACAAATCTTTCCATGGGTATTTTGTTCCTCCTTTTATGGAGGAATGATATGTCTACATTTTGGTCTTCCTTCTTCTTGAATTTCTTGTGGTTTGTGGGTTGTTCTTCCTGTATTCCAATTTCTCAAGAAATCATAGGACAAATAAGAACACAGAATCAACCACACGGGCAGAATTCTCATCACACAAACATAATTTCAACTTAGGGAACTATGATTCCAGGAAAACTAATTTCCTACAATCCAGAACACAGTAAAATAAAGATGGTGCAATCAAGGACCATGTGTTGCATTATCTGGGGCAAGTAAAGTAGGAGAGGTTTTCTTCACAGATTGAGGATGTAGCCCTGTGCATTCTAAGCACACAAAAAAATACTAGATACATACGTGAGCACCTCATAAGAGCATAGTAGAGCACATCTCTCGTTTTATTACTATGTAGGCAAATGGATCAGAAGTACAATATATTCTACAGTTACAAAGTAAGCATAAGGCCATTCTAGGTTTCATAAGAACTGATCTTAAGTGTGACTAATAAAAATCATATCTTCAGGCCACATCAGTGACCTGATACCCACCAACATGGTACATCCTTCCTGCTCCCAGGACGTCTACAGGAACCAAAGACATACAGATCCACCATCTTTCCAGTCTGTTTCCTGACTCAGACAAGAATAGCAGCTGAATACCTTCCCATACACTAGAGCCTTCCAGCCTCCCAAAAAGTCCTCAGTAACCAAGAACACAGGAAGCTTACAGTAAGGAGAGACAAAGGAGGCTGTTCTAACCAGAGTCACAAGAGGCCCAACCTAAATAGGGTCAACACTGCCTGCTTCCAAGGACACCAGCTCTATCCCAGGTCACATAATTCTACCTTCTTCTAAAGAGGCCTGCTCCAGTCAGACACATCCAGGCCAAATAGCACTAGAGAGAACCAGATGGACAGAGATAAGCACAAGATCATAAGTGACAGAACCCAATGCAATTTGGCACCATTATAACCCACAAGAGCAAGCCCTGGATAACCTAATATGCCCAAAAAGCAAGATAATGACCTAAAATTGTATCTCATGAAAATGGTAGAAGATTTTAAGGATGATATTATTTCTAATCTTGTCTAGACTTTCAAATTTTTCTTCTAATTCAGTATATATCCAAATTTCTACATTTAAAGGAGTGTCGTCTGAATATTGTGGTTATATGTTATCCTACATTCTCAATCATGTCCTCAAATATCACTACTGTTAAATCTTTTGTAAACTTAGAAATATGTTTCTTGTATATCTGAATTCATATAAAATAAAATTCAAGTTTATTTGAATGAAATTATATGTCTGCCTCTTTTGAATTTAATTTAAAAACCACGTTTCTTAGAAAATTCCTTTGCTTTGTACAAACTCATGGATCTCCCAATGGCATTGTTTTGTTAACACTCTTGTTTTTATTTTGTTCTTTGTGTACTCAGATTCTTCTGGACAAGAAAATTATATACTAACATTTATAAATGCTCTGCCATACTTTTCATATATCTATTACTGTGGATAGACATTTAGTCTAGTATCAGTTTTTCACCCAGTGAGAATGTATTACAGTGAACATTTTTATACACATCTCTTGGAGTACTTTGAATCATAACCAATGGACAAAATATCAAAAATCCCTCATTCACGTTTATTTTATAATCAGGAGGTGACTTCTAATGTTTGATCTGTGTCTGAAAAGAGTAAACCCAAGAAAAAAAAAAGGAAGAAAACTAATAGAGGAAGAAGAGTCTGTATGTTCCCACCTCTCTTACATTAGTGGTACAGTTAACTTTAGTGGTAACCAGGAACCTTAACCATTACCCAATTTTTCAAGAACTTTTCTCCTTTATATTATGTTTCAGAGAATGCCTGAGATTTTTGCCCTTCTGAAACCTATACCAATGAACCAGTGTTGATTGGCTACATGATTCCAATAAAATTTCAGAAATTTCAGTGTATTGTGTGCATTTCTTAGGATGAGAGGGATAACTATTTGAGTGCTGTGGCTAAAACGTAGAACAGTTAGAAAAAGATAAAAATACTGGGAAAACATTCTATCTTCTTTTAATGCAGATAGTAAATAAAAATATGTTATCCCCTTGTAGCCCCATCCATCTTTATCATGCTCTTTAATGCACAATATCTCTCTGCTACAATTTCTAATTAAAAGAATATAAATATCTCAAATTTACATATTCCTGTAACATTGTAAACATTCCCAAGTTTATCAGCCTAGTTTCTATACTTTTAGGCCTAAGTTACATTTCATTTCATATGAAGTAAATATGTTATAACTTCTTAATGTTCAAAATATCTAGCAATTTTTCAGTATCCAAGTATTTCATAATTGCTAAATATATTTTAATTAATTTGTAATTGAATAAATTACAATTGATTGTCACTTATCAATTAATACTCACTTCATGTAGCTCATTTTACTTATAAGTAATGCATTTAGAAGAGAGCTATAGTCCTGACAATTTGTAGTAAAGGATTTCTTAGAGTTTAGCTTTGGTTAAATGTCATTCTGTGGTATAGGTTGAAGTTCCTTTTATGTTGATTTTTTTTTTTAATTTTTAAAAATTGTATTTACTTATGTTCCATCATTGCTCTCCCGCCTTGTTTCCCCTTCCCACAGTTCCTCATTTCATTCCTTTTCTCACTTGCCTCCAATAGGGTGTTTCCTCCACAACAAGCTTCCCAATCCCATCCCCAGGTGCTTCAAGTCTCATGAGGATTATGTGTATCTTCTCCCACTAAGGCCAGATCATGAAGAACTCTACTGTACATGTGCCAGCAGGCTCTGATCGGCTCATATATGCTACTAGTTGGTGGCTCAGTCTCTGGGAACTCCCTGGAGTCTGGAATAGTTGAGACTGCTGGTCTTCCCTTGGGGTCAATCTTTGTTTTAGCTTCTTCAATACTTCCACTAATTCAACCATAGTTGTCCCCAACTTCAGTCCAATGGTTGGGTGTAAGTACCTGCTTCTGTCTCAGTCAGCTGCTGATAATGCCTTAGAGTACAATCACGCCAGGTTTCTATCTGTAAGCACAATATAGCATCAGATATAGTTTCAGGTCTTGGGGTAGCTACATGAGATGGATCCCAAGTGAAGCTGGTCATTGGACCACTTTTCACCTTTTCTTCAGTCTCTTCTCCATTTTTGTCCCTGCAACAGTTCTGGGTCAGAAATGTTGATTGTTGGTTAGTGACACTGTCCCTCCCCTTGAGGCCCCTTCTACCTACTGGTGATTGACTCTTTGATAGCCCTCTCCCCTATGTTGAGCATTTTGTGGAATACTTTGACGAGTTTTGATATTAGCTCTTCTTTGACCATCTTTAGGAATTCTACACTAAAACAATCTGACCCTGACCTTTATTTAGGCTTTTGATGACTATTTCTATTTCCTTATTTGTTATGGGACTGTTTAGATAGTTTAACTTGATCTTGATTTAACTTTTGTATGTGGTATCTGTCCAGAAAATAATCCATTTCATCTACATTTTCTATTTTTACAGAACATAGGATTTTTTATTAGGTTCTGATGACTATTTTTAATTTCCTCAGTTTAAAGATTACGAATATTTTAAATCTCCACACTGATTCTATGAAAGGAGAAAATAAAAAGATGGCCTTCTCCAAATTCACTAAATCCTTAAAGAACATTTATTATTTCTTTTTAAATGAAAGACGCTAACATCTTAAATGGAGAGACAAGGAGAAAATGGGGAAAGCAAAATATTTCTCCATCTTGTTCATGAAGCTGTGTAATTATGTACAGGAATACTAAGAAAGATGGAAACAGGTAGAGAGTACCGGATGGTAGTGGGGTGGTGGGAGAAGGAGGAGTGAATCACTTATAAATTGCTCCCAAGCAGGACCTGAAGCCTAAATTCCAGGAGAGTGAGCAAGTGCTGTGCTTTCATGGGCTTCTTCTTTATGAAGCAAAGTGTATAAAGGTTGTCATAAAGGACAAACAAGTGAAGTACTTCATCCATTACAGTGGTTGGAATAAAAATTGGGATGAATGGGTGCCAGAAAGCACAGTACTCCAATAAATTCTATTGGACTGCAATTTTTTACCTGATTCAAATCTTTCTCTTCTCATTACTCCATTTCATTCTCCATGTTCCTTTTTTAATGTCTCCAGATCTGACCTGCATGAGCTTTTACCTTCATCTCAGCTCTGAGGTGAGCAGGGTCAGAAGGTCACTGTGGGCAGGAGCACAAACATCTTGGAGAAAGCTGTGGAGTTTTTCCAAGTGTGTGCTGGGAGATATAAGGCAATTCTCTGCTATAGTACTAATTCTGTACTAGTCACCCAAATGCACAACTCACACAAGAACATGGTTTGTAATATATAAAAGGGTCCTCACAATGTATGCACACATATTTGTTGTTTCACGATTTAAAGCATTGAAATTTGTTTTGGTTTGGTTAAATAAAATCCAACGTTTGTTTTTTCAATCAAAAAGAATAATTCATACACTGGTACTTTTGGGACCCATTTGGTGACCTTGTTCTATTATTTGCCTAGAAGGCAAAACAAGGATATTTTGTTAAGAAGCACTATCTAATCACAAAAAAAAAAGCATTACATTGTATGTATGAACCACAATTTTCAATCTACTCAATAATTGACAACATTTAGGACTTTTGCACTTTCTAGCTATTATGGAGGTTTTGGAAATGAACATGACTGAGCAAATATCTGAGGATCAAGATGTTGTGTCATTTCTCATACATTAAGGAGTAGAATAGCTAGGTCATAAAGTAAATATACTTATAGATGTTGAGAGTTCTCTACTTTTATTTCTAAAATGAATGCACCAATTTGTACCTCACCAACAATAATGATATTTCTCTTTTTCCACATCTTCTCTACTACTTGTTTTCTGCAGTTTTATTGATTTTGGCCATTCTGAGTGGGGTAATATAAAATCAAATGTGTGTTAATTTTAATTATTCTAACTTCTAAGAACATTTTAGATTGTTTTTTGTATGTGTTGGCCAATTACATTTCCTTGTTTTTAAATCATCTCTTTAGATCCCTATTATATTTTCATTTGAGTCATTTGTCTTATTCTTTCCCAGAACCAGACTAAGCAGGAGGTCAGGTACTAAGAGCTACACTCATGCAGGCATAGTAGGGAATAAATAAATAAATAAATACATAAAAATAGAAAAATATGAAAATATAACAAAATATATGTATAGAAAGATCAAAAAGAGAAAGAAAATGGATTTCAGAGCTATCTCAGAGACACAGAGAAACCGAGAGACATCTTGTTTTCTCTATGGCTTATTCAGGAGAAATTCCTAGTCTTCGACTCTGTTTTATGTGTTGCTTTGTGTCTGTCCTTGTCTTAATGAGTGATTGTGAGTCTGTGTCTTGTCTTAGTGGTGTTTACAAGTGGTCTGGGTTAGTCAACATGGCAGTTGAGCGGCCTGTGTTCCCACAGTGCAGCCTAGCCCTGGCAAAAACTCTGCGGGGAAGAGACCACTGGGCACTTTTGTGGTGGTGTGGCCATTCTGGGCTCCCTGAGTTGCGCAAAAGACAGGGACTCCTGAGAGGTGGAGGGGCCCTACTGTTTCTAGGGTAATTCAAGCCCCACAGTGTGCTCAGCAGAGAGGCTGTGTGTGGGTGTCTGGGGTTCTGTGAAGAATGCAACTCAAGTGGCAAAGGCTCCATCTGGTTAAAAGGCCCATGACCGACACTATTTGGGGTGCTGCTAAAGAGTCAGTCTGCAGGATGGCGGGGACTAGAGTTGTGTGTGTTGTGTGTGTGCCTGCCGAGTGGTGCAAGTGGCAGTGATGTAAATTCCTGCACTGAGGCAGCAACACTACCATTTTCTTTATGTTTCACCACCATGCACAAAACCATGCATCCTCAGGCTGCCCAAGCTGGCAGCCGAGAATGGAGTGGCTTGCCCAGGGTGCTGGCAGCAGGAGGCTGGCCGTGGGGTTCCATTTCAGGGCAGCTGTGGTGGCTGCAATGGCGGTCCCAGGGACACCAAGGATGGATACACTCTTTGTGGCACCATGCCTAACATTCCCTGCCCTTCCTGCCAGACAGTCTCTCCTTGCAGTGCTGTACAAACTAAAGTTTCGCAACCACTTAGTGCTATCTAGTGGCCACAAATGTAAAGTACAGGCCACAGAAGTAAATTAGAATTTTGCCTTTAATTTTTACTTCTTCTTCATTACAAGAGGCAAAGACTTTAAATTTTTCAGTGTATGTTGACTAATTACTCTAGAAAATGTTTCAGAGGCAATATCTTTTTCAATATTTAAGCCTCAGTTACATCAAAAATTGTTTTAATTAAAAAAATTGAGTTACTTATTTCAAATTGCCTTTGAGTAAGATCTCATCTTAAGCTCATAACAAGACTTAAGCCTTTCTTAGATATTGTCTAGTAAAAAGCAAAAAGCTTTTTACAGAAGGTAAACAAAGATTCTGGAAACAATTGCCATCTATTATAATCAAATGTTTGGGGTTTAAAATATGTCCCCAACAACTATTTGACAAAAAGAGAACAGTAATATAATAAATTCAACTCTTCTCCTATTCAAAGTAAAGTTACATATCTTAACATAAAGTTGTGGGGATATAATAAAATCATAAATATATTTTAGAAAACATCTATTTCTTGTTTCTATCAGCAATTAAATTGGCTATTATAAACTATTAATTAATATTTGGCCTATTACTTATTAAAGATATTTAGACAAAAATTTTTATTTATCTGTGGACTCCTTCCCCCACCCCTTGTTGCTTGGGAGTGACTTGGTTCTGTAAAGCAGCCCCGACAGGCTGCAAGCTGGAGTTGAGCACCTGCTGTGTGGAGGAGTCCTGACTGCTGCTCCTTAGGTCAAAGACTTAGCAGGTCTCATGCTTATGTTAAAGGTTTACCGGATCTTCCTTTCAAGATCTCCTTCTGGTCTGGTGTTAATGGATTTTCTCCTGTTTATGTTAAGATGAGCAAGTTTCGAATTCCTCTGGGTCTGGTTCCTAGGATAACTATAAATACTGAGTGAATTTCAGTAAAGCGCTCTCTTATCACTTCTACCTGGCGTCTGTGTCTTTCCTTGTTAACCGTTTGCCTTCCCAGGACCCAATTAACCCAGTTGGTATATTTACCCATGGAGGAAGAGAGACCGTCCGGGTCGGTCCTATTCAGATGGCGTCCGACATGTGGCTGAGACATGGGAGTGCTCTAGGAGTGGTAATATATCATGGATGCAGAGATTTCTAGACTGATCCCCAGAACTGGGGTAGACAGTTTGAGACTTTGGGATAAGAGCAAAGCATTTTGCCCCTGGGTTGAGGATAAGATGGGCTAATTTTCTTCTAGAAAATTAAAAGATATGCACTTACAATCTTATTTATGAGGCAGTCTCATCTGGGTTTCCAGATCTCTTTAACCGGGAATGGGTTGAAGTTATAGCACTCAGAGCTCTCAATTCTAGCTAGATTTTATGGCGAGGATTTTTTGCCACGATGTCGACAGGAGTTCAGCGGGGCTATTCCGCCGAGGGGATTGGCATGCCAGGTTTCCAGCTGACTTAGCTGGGGTTCAGGGGGTCAGCCGGTAGGCTGGGTGCTCGGATTGGGTTCCGAGGGATGTGGACTGCAGTAACTCTAGGCTTAGAGGTAGTCTGTCCCCTGTTTTGTTCAGCTCGGTGCTCAGAGCTGCTAGAGGTATGTATTTATGTGTTTTCATGTTACATGTTAGTCATGTCTCGTGGTGTGAATGAGAAGTCTTGTCTTGTGTCTGTATTACAGAGTGCATGGGGCGGGCGGGCCCGGGGGAGTGCGCAAGAATCCGGCATCGGATCTGCCAGTCAGCCGGTCTGCCAAGCACGTAGGTTGCGCGCTGGCTCTGCACTCTGCAGTTCAGTGATTCCTCCTGAGTGCTTGGTCCAGCTACAGAATACAGCGGGTGGACGGGCGGCTGCTATGATGGTGCGCAAGCATTTTAGCTATTTAGGCGATATCTAGTTATCTTAACTATTACTAGCCCATGTCAGGCAGGGTGTACTAGAGATCCAGAGAGCGACAGAGGTCTCAGTTACCAAGATTCCCAATGTAGAAGACCTAGAAGCGCAGCTCGCCTGCTCTGGGCTGGTTCGTACAGGGAAGTGCAGGTTACGGCTTACAGGTCCCTTTCCCAAACTGCTTTGCGGCAGCCAGCTGAGCCCAGGAGCCCTGATCGTTGCACCTGTGCCTGCTTGCATGAGTGTCTGGCTGTCTGCGCCACACCCGAGTCCTCCGTCCCGGGCCAGCCCGCGCGAGGTGGAGTTAGGGGAGGTGGCCCGCGCCTGCCAGAGTAGGGTGCACACCCACTGGGTTGTTTGATGTGGCGTGTGTGCAGCCTAGGACGTCTACTTTCTGCACAGATTTGTTTCCAAAGAGTTTATGTTGCCTTTAACTGGGAGGCACCTTCTAAGTTCTTGGATTAGACGTTTTTTCCTTAGAAATTATTTTAATAGGGTTAGATTTGATGGTTTCCCATTGAATATTATTTTTGCAATCTGGTTACAAGTACATTTTTTTTTTTAGAATATGTTTTAAGAGCTAATGTCTGGTTACTCTAGGAGCTGGCTTTTAGACAGAAGTCCAAGTGGGACATTAATATATACAGAGGCCATAAGCCCTATTATGATTACACTTTTTCCATAGTGGCCACTATATTTCCTGTGCCCTGTGCAGATAAATCTAGTAGATTAATAATACTCCTGTGTGGGTTGATCAATGGTCTTTATCTCTAGAGAAATTAGAATCAGCTTCTTTGCTAGTACAAGAGCAATTAGAAGCAGGTCATCCGAGAGAATCAGATTATCCATAGAACATGCCTAATTTTGTGATTAAGAAATAATCAGGTAAAAGATTTATGTTTCTATGATTTGATTAAGAACATTACAGACTGGATTGCCATCTCCTGTGGCAATTCCAAAAGGATTTTTACTAATACTTATAGATTTAAAGGTCTGTTTCTTTACTATTCTTGTTTGTTGGGAAATTTCCCCAAGACATATTGTCATGTTTTTAGGTTTACTATCCCCTTTATTGAGAGGGGGTAATTATGGCCCCAAAATAGATAAAGAGACCATTTGATAACCTTATATTGATCTTAAAAAATTATTGGGTGA
>NW_022196903.1:126025545-126037692 GCF_008632895.1 Mastomys coucha
AATGTGTTATTTTTTCTCCAGTCCCACATTTGGGGTCTACCCCAGAGGGCTGATACCCAATAATTCTGTCATATAGATATAACACATTATGCAGAATTTAGATAGCTTAAATATTTGCAGGTCTACATTGATACCTGCTCCAGATTTATTTTCGCTTCTTTGCAAACAAGAGAAGCCTCTAATGATGTTTTTGATCTTGGTTTGTCTAATTTTCTACGCTCTTAGAGTGCACTAAACCATTTTTACAGTCAACGGGCCTTCTTTCACCAGAAAAGATTTTCCTTTTTTTCATTTTTTCTGAGGTTTTATTGTTGTTTACTTGACTAAATTTTGTCTTTTTAGACCAAGGGGGGAATATGCACTCCCAAGAGGCTTTTTTTAGGTTTACCTTTTGGGCAGAGGCTTATCTATATAGCCCATGCTGACCTCAGACTTGTTTGGAGCGTGATGATGTCCTTGCCTTCGCCTTCAGAGTGCAGACAAGCACTGTTTTGACCGGTTTGCAGACTACAGACATCCAGCTTCAGTTAACTTTGATGACAAAGCTCCTGCTGGGAGAGGTGGGCCCGCTGTGGCAGACCACTCAGGCTGCCTTTTTACTGGCTGTTGTTAGTCTCTTGCCTGTGCCCAGTTGCTTAGTCTTCATTTTTCGTTCCTTTCTTTTGTTCTGTAAGCTGGAGGGGTTTTTCT
Source organism: Mastomys coucha (assembly GCF_008632895.1). Lineage (NCBI taxonomy): Eukaryota > Metazoa > Chordata > Mammalia > Rodentia > Muridae > Mastomys > Mastomys coucha. The sequence goes on from NW_022196903.1 coordinate 126,026,236, forward strand.
TGCCCGTTTTATATGGGTTTTTCTTTTTGCCTTTTCTACATGTTTGAACGTGTTTTTTCGTTTGCTTCAGAAATATGCTTTTCCGGACAAAGCAGAAGGTGGGTCAGGCAACTCCCGAGAATGCCTGGCTCACACTTAGCCTCCAGACTTTCAAAGGTTAATTCAGTTTCCAGAGGCTTCAAAGAACTGATTTCAATCATCCTGAGACCATCTCCTGACAACCGACTCAGACCGCAGAGTGCTGGCAAACAAAAAGACTGATCCCAGCTACCCTGCCCCAAGCATCAAGAAGTCAGAGTTTTCTGCTTTCAGAAGAATCATAACAGCTTCCAGAATTTGAAGGTTTCATGGACATATCTTGGCATTTCTGTGTGGAAGGATGGTGCAAGGGGAATCTAGTCCACTGATTATGAAGTCTGCCCAGACAGAGGCACATACCTAGTGGCTGTATCTCTGCCAGAGACACGCTTTAGTCCACTATGCTTGGCCCATTGAGTCAGGAAGGACGGAGTCAGTGTGAATTTCAGATCCCTAGTTAACGCACAGCTATGATTCCCATACAGTATAAGTGCCAAGCTAAAATTGCCTTGATCCTGCGTCTTGCTTTGATATTAATAAGGGGTTAACTGTGGACTCCTTCCCCCCTCTTGTTGCTTGGGAGTGACTTGGTTCTGTAAAGCAGCCCCAACAGGCTGCAAGCTGGAGTTGAGCACCTGCTGTGTGGAGGAGTTCTGACTGCTGCTCCTTAGATCAAAGACTTAGCAGGTCTCATGCTTATGTTAAAGGTTTACCGGATCTTCCTTTCAAGATCTCCTTCTGGTCTGGTGTTAATGGATTTTCTCCTGTTTATGTTAAGATGAGCAAGTTTCGAATTCCTCTGGGTCTGGTTCCTAGGATAACTATAAATACTGAGTGAATTTCAGTAAAGCGCTCTCTTATCACTTCTACCTGGTGTCTGTGTCTTTCCTTGTTAACCGTTTGCCTTCCCAGGACCCAATTAACCCAGTTGGTATATTTACTCACGGAGGAAGAGAGACTGTCCGGGCCGGTCCCCTTCATTGTTATAATTGTTAAAATTCATTTGTATACATACTTTTATATTTCCTATAAACTTATGTATACACCCTGTAACAATATATATTTCTAGAGCCCTCTTATGAGAAGAAATTATATATAAGTCACATGTTCAATCTCATGATTTCCTCCTACCTCAGCACAAATAATTAAATTTTGTGCTGTAGTCACTATCAAATACGAAAAAGATGCCTTAATTTGTATATTGATATATGGGTACATACATGTATCAAAGCTTTCAATTTCTTTTGACAATTTGATATTTTTAAAATATAATTTTATTTTCAAAATTAAAAGTAAAATATACACATGTGACTATTAATTCCTTCTCAGGCTTTCAAGTTACAATTGCCTTAATGTAAAAAACAACAAAATATTAATTGATTGTTACATACATTATATTTCTATATTGAAGTTCCTAATCAGATTAAAACAGATTATGGAACTGACTATTATAATCAAGCATTTAAGACATTTTGTCAACAATTTAATGTTACCCATATTATTGAGATAATTTATAATTCTCAGAAACAATAAATTACTCAATGTGCACTTCTGCACTTTGAGAATTTGATTTTTTAATGATAAAAGGAATTTATTTATAATAATTTATTACTACAATTTATAAAAATAAAAGGGGATATGCCTTCCACTCCAAAGTTATGTCCAAAAGTATATCTTCTTTTTTATTTGTTTTAAAAAGCATATTTCACTTTTTGTTTATTTTAAAAACCATATCTTGACTTTCGCTCGTTTTAAAAGGCACATCTTGATTTTTGCTTGTTTTAAAAAATTAACATATATATTTTTTGCAGTCTGATACTAAAGATCAGTCTGCTACAGACTGCCATTGGCATCCACACATTTCCAGTTCTTAAGTTATGATAAAATGGCATGTCACTCCATTTATTAACATGTGGTGTGATCTTAACCCCATTTTAATCTGGGGAAGAGACTCAGTTTGTGTTGGAATACAATGGCTGTCTAAAACATTGATTTGTAAATTGGGTACAGATCAAGAATCCTTTTAATAAACATGTATTCTACCAAAATAATGGCTAAACATTTTATCAGCCAACAAAGTTCCCTTGGATGAAATAGCCTCCACCTTTCTCTAAGAGTTAACAGCAGCTTCCCTCTACCTTAGAGAACAAGCCTTGGGCCTAAAGTTCCTAATTTGAAACTAAAGTGCCTGAGACATCCTCAAGATAAGATGTTACTTTAAAACTTTTGAGTTTTTATCTCAATGAGGTTCATTATATACAATCAAAGTTCGCTCACTCCTGGAGCACCACCCCCTTTCACCTGAGTGCATGCTCACTCCTGGAGCAATCAGAGCTCAATCTTGGAGCTTCTAGCCTAAAAGTTACTATTTTACAACTAAATTAAAGGCCTATTCTCTAGGCAAAGCTGTTCAAAAGGGTTCCTAGCTTGGGAACTGCAATTTTACAGCTCCATTAGGTGTCTACACCAATCTGTCTATCAGCACACTAGCACTGCTTCTTGTAGATTTCAGAGAGAGAGGACTACAGAGAGACTGTGACAATTTGACATCATAGGCAATAAAGGCTTGTCATGGTATTGGCTGTATGGGAATAAGATGCATCTTGGAAACCTACTTTCAGTGGAATAGGTCTCTGGTACTCTCAACCTAAGGTAGGATCATGTGCAGAGTAGCTGGTTTTTTTTTGTTGTTGTTGTTGTTGTTTTGTTTTGATTTTTGTTTTTTTTTTTGTTTTTTAAACACAGAAATAGACAGGTTTGTAGAATTCAAACTAATTGTACATGATTTCTAAAGATAGGTAAGAGAGTTGCCAGTCAATATTTAACTACAGGCGATATCGCCAAGGCACACAAGAATTCCCAGGCAGGACTATGGTGCAAAAATATGTCCCAGTCCAGCTAAATTTTAATAAATAAATAAGGAGGAACTGTGACTCTCCTACAGCTGAGGGCTGGTTCTGTCAGACCCTGCCTTGCCACATATGGCCGTGCATCTCTCCAACTCCTCCTAATAGCCATGTCTCTCTCCAAGTTCCTGTTGCACCTGAAGTCCCACCTCCAGAGACTGAAGGTGAAGCTGCTGATTGGGCCAAGTTGCTGATAGACTTGGGGGAGGGGTTTTGCTTTACCTACTTACCTGCTTGTAAGAAGGATAATTCAATAATGATGGTGGACTGAAAGCACACCATGTGTTGGTCTCATTTTTTCAACCCTCTTCCCGCATTCCAGTACCCTTAATTTTTTCAGGCCCTGAATCCCATTCCGAAAGACCCATTTATATGTGTGGCTTCAGGCGCTACACTTGGATGTGTTTGGAGGACTTTTATCCAGCCCTTTACTCTGAGGTAATATCTATTTTTATTGCTGAAATGTGGGGTTTTTTTGTACATAGCCAAGTATGGATCATGTTTTCACATCTGTGATATAACACTGTGTCCTTTTAATGGAGAACTGATTTCCTTAATGTTGGGAGATAATAATGACCAGAGACTGTTAATTGTGCTATTCTTTATATTGGTTGTGTTAGTGTGTGTGTTTATGTGTGTGTTTTTTCCTTGTTTTGTTTATGATGCTATGAAATTACTTATTTCCTGTGTTTTCTTGCATGTTCTTTCTATATGTATATATGCAGGAACATTATCAGTTTTAATTTGTACATGCATCTCCATATTTGGCATTACTTCCTATAAATGTGTAATGATACATGAGAAAGAATATGAAGGCAAAATGACCAAAATACAACCAAGTTTAGGATCAATTTGTTCCACAAATGCATTCCAGAGTCTTTGTTCTATAACAGTTAACTCCTTTTCCATTATACCTATTAGACATGTTTGACTATTTAAATTGGAATCTTCTTTAAATATTTGAAACAAATTTCTAAACTCATATATATTTAATTCAATTGTAGTCATTAGCCAGTTAATTTCTCCTACTGATTTTTGAAACTCATGAAGAGTTTGCAATTGGTTTCTATGGATCGGTACATCTTTTGGTCAAATTATTTGTTGATTGATTTTTATAACTCAATTAACTAAATGAATTTCCTCTTTGTATTTTTCTGAGAGCAATCTGTAATCCTATCATTGCAGAATGTTTGTGTTCCATCAATCATATTCTCTAAAACATCTTTTGTTAGAATCTGCCAAAAAAAGTAATCCATATAATGATAAATGACAGATTGGGGGAGTTACCTAAGAATTATTTCTAATGGTTCTTGCCCGAAATATTGACATAAAATTGGACAATTTAATACTCCATGTGGAAGTATCTTCTAGTGGTATCTCTTTAGTGGATGACTACTATTCAAACTAGGTATTGTAAAAAAGCAATCATTCAAGTCAATTATTATTGGAGGCCATAATCTTGATAACAAAGATGTTAAAGGAAGGCCAGGCTGAAAAACAAAAACAAAAACAAAAAAACATTCATAGAACTATGTTAACTGTTCTTAAATATACTACTGCCCTCTGTTTTTCTGATTTCTTTCATACAACAAACACAGGGGTTTCCATTTGCAGGTATATTCTTCTATATGTGAACCCCCAGCTGTCAAGCTGTTCCTTTACCAGTTTTCAAGTGCCTGCAGTTTTTCTTTTCCTATGGCTACTGCTCTTGCCATACAATTGTATTTGATAATGATTTAAGTTACAAGGCTGTTGGTATGTCAGCAGTCCACTCTTTTAGAAATGTGGAAACTCAATCCCTGTTATGCTATATTTTGAAGTGCGGGCACAGCTTGTATATATCTATAAGATCAGAAATACTTGGTTTTGATTTTGTTTCCTGCTTGGTACCTTCTGGAAAACCAGAAGAAGACAGCTCCCATTGTTTGCTGTGGGTTCTATAACTGACAAGAACCTCTATTGGTTTCCCTATGACAAGAAAATACTTTGTTGCTCTTAGACTGGCAATCATTTGGCCCTTGTAGCCAATGTATGCTTTGACCCCTCCTTCTAGCCACCATCCAAAGGTAGGAGAAAAAAGATGGTAAATAGGACAAGAGGATGTAGATCTCTTTAGAAGTAGTTCTTTGGGGATAATTCTAATTTCCAATTTCAGGATTCCAGCAGTACAGTTAATTAGTGTCAGCATACCATCCATGAATCAGCAATGGTGGCAAGATCCATCAGAAAAAGACAGGCCTCTGTCTAAACTGTGTGTATGAGTGGGAGCAATTAGAAACAGCTAGAATTCCAGGAAGAATTCTCTTCTGTGTCTCTCTCAACAAAGTGAAGATCTGGAAAGAATCAAGATGAATGAAGCATTTCAAGGTTAGCTATGCAAGTGCTCATCACTGTCGGTTGAGTCTCACTTATACCCTCTCCAACCATCACATGACCTCTCATGGGTCTTGCTTCATCAAAACATCAATACATCTGTATCACATGACTCAACCAGAGTCAGTAATGCTTCATTTAATCATGGAATTCAGAGGACATTGCAATCCTCCCCACAGTTGTATATGCCCCTGTGGACATGGTGGATAGGAAATTTTGGGAAATGGGAAGTTCGACAGAGAGGTGGTGGTACAATGGAGGTCCAGGGAATAGTATGAAGCTCTGGGCAGTGGGGTGTACCCCAGAGGTCTCCAGGGTTGAGGAATGAATAGAGGAAGGAAATTTATCCTGTGTGATACCAGATCAGAAGGTCTGATGAAGGTATTGAGAAAGGCCCAGGGAACAAATATATACTCTGGGAAGGTGGGAGTGCTCAAGGGGACTTGGATGTGGGGAAAATGTGCACATGGAGGGAATCTCTCATTTTGGGGGAGTGGAGTTATAAGATATTCAATTTCAATTTTTTTTTCATAATTCTCTCCTTAGGTTAATTCTTTACGTTATCCCCCGATTTCTTCCATCCTCCTGTGCTTTTCTTTTGTTAAGGCATACAGTTTCAGTATTCTACTTTTCTGGTTTCAATTTATTTTTCATCTATTCTGAACAATCTATGAACCCTTTCTAGTTTTCAGATTCCATTTGCACTCAATGTTGAACAATAGAGAAGAATATGAAGGTATTGTCTTTTGGAACCTCAGTTACTACACTAACTGTGTATTTTTTTTCCTGCTCAATTTATTCATGTCCAGCTGTGATGGCTATTCTCAGTTTTCAACTTGATTACACCTGGAGGTAACAAAAGTCCCAAAATGGAGCCCACTTACAATAGATGTTTTGCTTAATCTGCAGTAAGAAGATCCACTTCTAGTAGAGATGCTTGAAGTGGGAAGATACCCATTAATTTAGACATTTAGAGATGAAAAACCCACTTGTAATCTAGACCACACCTTTCTGCTAAGAGCGTATATAAAGATATGGATGAACAGAGTTTTTTAATTTTTGTCTGCCTGCTGTTGCTCCACCAACAATTCCATTCTTTTACTGGAATTAGAGCTCCTTCAGGATTCCAGCAAATACAGAGAACCATCTGAGGTATCCAGCCATGTGGAAAGAAATAAAAAACTACTGGATTCTTAGAGATAATATTCCTATTCAGCCAGTGTTATATTAGCTGAAACACAGCCTATAAATCATTCTAATAAAATCCTGTATGTGTGTGTGTATGTGCATAAATAAATCTTTATGTATATATGAATATGTATATATGTGTGTGTATGTGCTCAGATGTGTATATGTAGACAGGAAGAGGGGGAAGAGGGAGAGAGGGAGAAAGTTTGAATTTATGATGGAGATTCTGGTTGTCTCATACATCTTAAATGAACTAAGATACTGAAATGAAAGGCACAACTGTGATGTGTTTTTTTGTTGTTGTTGTTTATATTGAAGTAAGAAGATCTACTGTTAGCCAGACTATTGAAGTAGGAAGACACACTTTTAATTTTAATTATTTATGATGGGATACTTTACCTCAAATCTAGGCCATACCTTCTGCTGGAAACCCACATAAGGACATGGAAGAAGACAGCTTTTGCTTTTTTCCTGCTTGGTCTCACACTACTAGGAAGTCTGTTCTTTCACTGGCATCAGAAACTACTTTTAGGGATTCCATCATATATTAAAGACCAGATATCAAGTCTCATGTACTGAGCAACTACAAGAATCTTGCCTGGACATTTTGCTCATAGCCAGTCATTGTTGGATTAGGTAGTCATATGTGTAAATTTATTTTTTTCAATCTATCTATATATCATCTATTGTTATCTGCCTATATCTCTATCAGTAGAGAAAGATATAGAGATAGATACATATAGACAGAGATACATAGATAGAGATGATAGAGATAGAGATAGATAGATGAAAGATGATATATGAAATAAATTTCTTCTATAAATTCTGTTACTCTAGAGAACATTGAGTAACACAGATTTTGGTACCAGAAGTGTTTCTGAGGATCAGAAGTATAAGGATTTATCTTTTAAGTATGTGGAATTGGCTTTTCAATTTACAAGCACATATAGTGATAGAAACCTCACTATTTACCAAATCTAAACCCTGGAAAAAATCTTTCCAGTAGGCACAGATCTCAACATGGAGAAAACCAAACCACCATTATAAAATTGCCTGAATTGCAGCCAAAATTCACGTCCAAGTCTTTGAGGATGTAACTTGGTAATATGAGGTCATTGATTGGTAATTAATGGTAGCTGTAACTTGTAAGGATGATATGTGCGAGGACACCTTTGAAGCTGAGAACTTTGAACACTTTAATTTTCAATGTTTTATCCACCCGAAGTAGTCTCTTGATCCTCAGCCATTTGCCAGGTGTATACTGCTATAGTTTAAGTCAAGTATATATTAACACTCCAGGCCTGTGCCATGATTTACTTAGTAAGGATCATGATTATGTGTCTCTTCCATAAAACATCACATTGATACACTATGTTGATGACATGTTCATTATACTAAATTACCATAATATAGCAACAATTCTGGGCTCATGGATAATACATATGCAAATCATAGGATGGGAGAAGGCTCTCCAAAGGGTTCAGGTTTCTATGTAGACTACTATAACCCTTGGACCAAATGACCCAGCAGCTTTGAGGGTACTTGAGTTGGTAAATATTTTATCAAATTTTGGTGCTTGCTGCTGAGGCTGATGCCTCTTTCTCTCCCCAGTGTTGACCAGTGGCTGCACAGCACATTAGTTAAAATTGAGGCAATGTATAACTGAGATATTTTATTGTAAGAAAGATAAAATATACCAGTTAAGTAGAGAGAAAGGAATGAGAGGAAAGAGAGAGAGGAGGAGAAAGGAAAGGAAGAAAGTAAGAGATCAAGAAGGCAAGAGAAGAGAACAAAGAAGAGAGAGAGAGCAATAAAGGAAGAGCAGAGAGGAGACAAAGAGCAAGAGAGTGAGAGTAAGAGAGTGAGAGATTGAGAAGAGGAAAAACTGCCCCTTATATTGTGTGGGGTGAAGAATGTCTGGCTGTGGTCAGATGACTGGGTTTAGGGTCCAGCTAGAATGCTGAGAGCTTGGGGCATTTTCTGCCTCATAGAGCACACATCTCCTGCAGGGTCACCTCTGGAGGGTTGTGACTGAAACAGGAACCAACAATTCAGGAGTTACGGCCAAGCTCTTTCCACCCTCTGCAAGAAGAAGTTGCCCACAGGGTTCCAGGACTCAAATCCAAATATTCACCTGAGCTTAAGGTACCTGAGCAGACAAATGCCCAACACTGGCCCAAAGTTAAAGGCAGATAAGTATGTTGTTTTGAGATTTGGCAGGCCACTATAGGTGAGTCACTGAAGAGACCTTTGAGATTTTGGAGTTAGCATCTTCCTTTATCAGTTAGTCTCCCCTTGATAGACAACACTTGGAGTGCTATAAAACTTTAGAGGAACCTGATGTTTTGACAGTTGGTCATCAAATTACAAGGCATCCTGAGCTAGTAATCATGAGTTACGTGTTATTTGACCAACCAAGTCATAACACAGGAAATATACACTAGTAAAGTATTATAAAATGGTCATAAAATATAAGAGATTGGTCCTAAGCAAGTCCTGAAGCAAAAGCAAGATATATAAAGAAGTTGACAAAATACCTGTGGTTTCTATTCCTTATACCATACTGCCTTGTTGCTAAGCCTAAACGTATGCACTTATGTGGCATGCCCCATAATCATTTGATTAAGAAAGGAAAAATTAGGGCCTAGTTTACTGATGGTTTTGTATGTTATTTAGGCAACAACCAGATGTGTACAGCTGCAGAATTATAATTATTTTATGGAATAAGCCTAAAACACACTGGTAAAGGAAAATATGTACAGTGGACAGGACTTCAGGCAGTACATGTTGCTGTGCATATTGACTGAAAAGAGAAGACTCAAGACATGACATGGTTCACTGATTCATGGGTTGTGGCCAATGGATTGGCTCGATGATAAGAGATTTGGAATGAACATGACTGGAAAATTGATGAGACAAACATCTGTGGAAGAAATGTGTAGTTGATCTTTTCCAATGGGAAAAGGATGTGGAAGTACTTGTGTCCCATTTAAACTTTTATCCAATGGTGACTTCATTTGAGGAGCAACTTAAATAATCAAATACAAATGTTGTTCCATTGTATTGACAATCAGCCTCTTTCTCCTGCCATTCTTGTCATTGCCCATGATCAATGTGACCATGGTAGAAAAGACTGGGAATATACATAGATTCAATAACATGCGAACAGCATGTTCTGTGGGCCTACAAATGTGTTTTTTCCATGTCATGGTATTTCATGCAGTACTGCTTTTTAACAAAGAATTCACTTCACAGTTAGAGAAGTGTGACAGTGGGCCAACAGTCATCAAATGCACTGGTCTTACCTTTTTTGTCACTATATTGAAGCAGCCAGCCTGATAAAAATTTAAATGACATCTTAAGACACAATTACAGAATTACTTAGGTGGCAGCAGGCTAGAGACCTGGGACAAGATTCTCCAAAATATAGTATATGCTTTGAATCATTGTCAAATATATGGTATGGTTTCTCCCACAGCCCTGATTCACAGATCCAGAAATCAATGGGTAGGAAAAATATATTTTCACTTATTACAATAAGTGAACTACTAGTAATTAATCTTTTCTAATTTTGCAACATTAAGTTCTGCTTGGCTAAAAGTTTTCATCTGAGATAATGAATTCTCTTGCTAGGAACAACAATAAATATCAAATTGGATTGGAATCTCAGGCTTCCCCATAGCAACGTTGGGCTTCTGATGCTCTTAATGCTACAGACTAAGAGTGAAATAACAGTATGGGGAAGTGTTATTTTTCCATCTTAACATGGGAAAATTAGATTACTTCTCCAAAAAGAGGTAAGAAAGATATCTGTAATGCAGGGCATCCTTGAGAGTATTTCATGATGCTATCATGTTCTGTGATTAAATTATTCTGACCTCCACAGAGGTACTGTGGCACACGAATCAATAAAACTAAATAAAAATGAAAATAATGAATAAATAAAAAAGAATGAACATATATTTTTCAGAAAATAATGTGAAGTATTTTATAAATAATTTAAATATTTATGAGACATTCCTAAAGGTAGAGCGCATAGAATGTTGTCCAAAAAATGGCAGCAAATATTCAGAAAAGAGACAGTTAGCAAGGTAAAGAGGCTTCTGTCTTCCAAGCGTTGAGTTCAGGCCAAATATAAATATCAACACATAAACTTAAGGACAGGCATGATGCTGTCATACTTTTAGTCTCTATATGTTCAAGACTTAGCTTCCTATTCTGAGACCAAACATGCATTTGTAACCAAATAAACAGGGTAAAAGTTTCCAGTCTTAAAGACACAGAAGTGGAATCAATACCATCTGAACACACAAAATTACTAATCTGAATATTGTCATAAACATTTTTGGATAGTTATTAGAAAATAATACATAATCAGTAAGCAGAAGTAGTATAGAAAATCAAAGGTCTCTTCAATTTTGAGGAGAGTAGATGGTGTAAGGCAATAAAAAAGAACTGAAAAGCTCAATCTGTAACAAGCTTGTGTAGACAAGTATGATATTAATCACTTGAGAACGTACAAAGACTTGAGAGGGATTACTGAAAAAATATGTCCATATATATGTATATGTATATATAGTCACATATATATATTTTCCAGTAATATTTGTATTATAATATATATATATATATATATTTATATATATTCCAGAAAACTATCAGTTATAGTGTGACAATGCTTTAAGCCTCTTATCTCAGTTCTGTAGAAATCATTGTAGACATTTTATATTAACTGGTTCACAGTACTGATCAATTTTGCTGCAGAACTGAAACACAAACTTTTTTATCTCCTCAAAGCACATGTTTGCCACTTGCAATTAGGTTTAGAGTAATCAGATGGAGGAAAAGAAGAAAATCTTTCTGCCAATGAAAACTTCAGTCAACACTGTCTTTAAGAAATGGTTTCCCTGAC
>NW_022196903.1:126038276-126039068 GCF_008632895.1 Mastomys coucha
AGCCAAAACATCCATTAGAAAAAATACAACACATTCTACAAATTGTGGTGGCTAAAGTGGCAGTCTGCATGTATAAGAATGCAAATTGATCTATTCTTTTCTCCTTGGACAAAGCTCAAGTCTAAGCGTATCAAAGACCTCCACATAAAACAATGTCCACTTAATCTAATAGAAAATGAAGTGGAAAGAGTCTTGAACATATCAGCATGTAGCCCGCGCAGTCTTCTCGCAGGGAAGAAGACACGCGGACACTAGGTTCCTTCTGCAGCAACTGTTTATTTGTCTCCATCCATAGGGAAAAAGGGGGTCGAACCCAAAATCCGCACTGCTTATATACACAATGCAAGGTATCTGCCCACAGCGTGGCGTGTCTGCTCATGATTGGCTGTTCGCTCATTACCCTACGTAACGCCCCGGGATGGACTGTGACATGGCGTCTTTTCACTCTACGTACATGCGCCAACAGTTCTCTATGCACATGCGCAAACAGTTGTCCACTAGGAGTTAACAGCGGAAGTAGGCGCCATCTTGCCATGGCGAATGCCTCTCAAGATCACGGCTCCCCACATCAGCACAGGAGAAAATTTCCTGAACAGAAAACCAATGGCTCAGACTGTATTACCATCTATAGACAAATGATATCTCATAATACTGAAAAGGTTCTATAATGCAATGGGACATTGTCAACAGGACAAAACAACAACCTACAGATTATTAAAAGATCTTTACCAACACTACATCCAATATAGGGCTAATTTCTAAAATATACAAAGAACACAATTTGTTATACTC
>NW_022196903.1:126045587-126046998 GCF_008632895.1 Mastomys coucha
CAAATTCAAACAATATCTATCAACCAATCCAGCACTAAAAGGATTCTAGAAGGAAAACTTCAACACAAAAAGGGCTACCTACACCAAAGATAAAACAAGATATTAATCATCTTACAAAAAACCCCAAGGAAAGAATCATATGCACATAATGCCAACTGCAACAATAAACATAACAGGAACTAACATTCATCTATCTTTAATATCTCCCAATATTAATGGACTCAATTCCATTAATGTTCTCAATGTAGAACAGCTGTCCTGGAACTCAGAGTTTCAGTTACATCAGACTCCCAAAAAATTCAGCTTGAACACTAGTGCCACCACTCTTATCCATGCCTGCCATTTATCTAAGATTTGGGGAAGCATTACATTTGGATTCCTTTCCAAGGTGATTGCAATTAGCATCAAATAGAATATTAAAACTTTAGAAAGTTTAGAAAGTCAAATATCAGTGTTAAAAGAGAAGAAACATAGGAAGACTGACAATAGAGAAGTGGGTCTGGTCTGCAATGGGATATAAAAATAGGCATCACTTGCTCAAGCCACCAAGGTTTGTCTTTGCTGCTAAGACTTAGAAGAAGAAAACAAGTACACATTGATGACATTTTCACTAAGTGATAGCTACAAAAATGTAAAAATATGGAGAGCATTATGGCAAAAACCTTTAATGCCAGCACTTAGGAAGCAGAGGCAAGCAGATTTCTGTGAGTTCCAGAACAGCATGTCTACATATCACTTTCATGGGTTAGGGATACACAGAAAGACCCTGCCTCAAAATAAATAAATGAACAAATATATCAAATATCCAATAAAAATTAAATTTAAATAAAAATAAACATTTATAAAAATACAGTATATAGAGAATAGATGGTTAGTAGATAGATAGATAGGTAGGAAGGTACATAGATAGATAGATAGATAGATAGATAGATAGATAGATAGATAGATAGATAGATAGATAGATGGAGAGTTGTAAAGGAGAGTTGGCAAAGAATTCACTGGTTAACTCATGAAGTCTTAAATTCCTCTAAAAACAAATTCTTCAAAAACAAATCAAAATCATTATACAAAAGAAGGTACAAGAGTATGACTGATGTTTTGGGTTAGGGTCTTTCTGCTTTTTGCATTTTCTTTGACTGTTCTGTCAATGGTGTCTATGTTATCTTCCGCTCCTGAGATTCTCTCTTCTATCTCTTGTATTCTGTTAGTGATACTTGCATCTATGTTTCCTGATTTCTTTCCTAAGATTTCTAATTCCAGAGTTGTCTCTTTTTGTGCTTTCTTTATTGTTTCGACTTCCATTTTTAGGTCCTGGATGGTTTTACTCAATTCCTTTACCAGCATGTTTGTGTTTCCCTGCAATTCCTTAAGGGATTTTTGAGTTTGCTCTTTAAGTGCTTCTACTTGTTTA
>NW_022196903.1:126048070-126048557 GCF_008632895.1 Mastomys coucha
GAACCCACGCACCTATGGTCACTTAATCTTTGACAAAGGAGCTGAAACCACCCAGTAGAAAAAAGACAACATTTTCAACAGATGGTGCTGGCTAAACTGGCAGTTAACATGTAGAAAAATGCAAATTGATCCATTCCTCTCTCCTTGTACAAAGCTCAAGTCCAAGTGGATCAGGTACCTCCACATCAAAGCAGATACATTGAAACTAATGGAAGGGAAAGTAGGGAAGAACTTCGAGCAAATAGGCACAGGGGAAAACTTCATGAAGAGAATGCCAATAACTTCTGCTCTAAGATCAAGAATTGACAAATGGACCCTCATAAAGTTGCAATGCTTCTGTAAGGCAAGACACTGTCAATAGGACAAAACGGTAACCAACAAATTGGGAAAAGATATTTACCAACCCTATATCTGATAGCGGGCTAATATCCAATGTATACAAAGAACTCAAGAAGTTAGACACCAGAGAACCAAATTACCCTATTAA
>NW_022196903.1:126049246-126053784 GCF_008632895.1 Mastomys coucha
CTGACTAACACAGATGTAGAGGCTCACAGCCATCCATCGAACTGAGTACAGGGTCCTCAGTGAAGGAGCTGGAGAAAGGACCAATGGAGCTAAGGGGTTTGCAGCCCCTTAGGTTGAACAACAATATGAACTAAGTAGTACCCTCAGAGCTCTCAGGGTCTCAACCACCAACCAAAGAATGCACATGGAGGGGTCTGATTGTTCAAGCAGCATGTGTATAGTAGAGGATTCCAAATTCAATCATCAATAGGAGGAGAGGAGCTTGGCCCTGTGAAAATTCTGTGACCCAGTGTAGGGGAATGCCAGGGCCAGAATGTGGGAGAGGGCGGAGTGGCAGACATGGGGAAGTGGGAGGCAACATGGGTTTGTTTTGGTTGTTTTTGTTTGTTTCTTTGTTTTTTGGTGGGGAAACTGGGAATGGAGAAATTTACATGTAAATAAAGAAAATATCTAAAAGAAAAATAAAAGAGTATGACTGATTATTTATGTCTCTTTTGGAACTCATATTTGGAAACTCATACTTTCCAAAAGTTCATCAAAACTCCAAAGCAATTTTTTGTCATGGAATATGATAGTTTAAGTAAGCCTGTCTATAGTATCAAGATATTTTTCTATGCTTAGTTGGGGACAATTTGTATTTACCAAGAAACAGATCATCATTTATCCTAGATCTTATTGTGAAGTCTTTTTCAGTTAAACTGGCTAATCATCTATTCCTTATTCTTATACTCAGAAGTATTTATGTTTATTCTTAACCCTATCTTTTAATGGTGTACATCAAAACATGTAGCCATATCCTAGATCACAAGATCCAGAAACTCAGACCCAACCTAGAATGAAATAGTATTTTTTTTAAATAATTAACTTGTCTCCAGCCTATTTTTATCTTCCAAGTATAATCACATCCTTATAATCCCCAAAACTCACTGTACTTCTTTTCTAACCTGTAAAGCTATCACCATTCTACAATAGGGGTAGGCGGGCATATTATGTTCTTAATTCAAACTCTGTTATATCTTTTTGGCAAAACAACTGAAATCATCATAAATTTTCTCTCAACTACTATATCAACTTCCTAAAACTATTTCAATCAAATCAGGAATTCTATAAAATCATTAGTTCTTCTAAATAATATTAATTTATAAAATTCTTCTTCATATTGATTGACAGGAACATTTCCCAATAGAGTGTTCTCTCTCCCAAGAGGCAATGATGCCAGATTATAAGCAGTAAATATTTCTTCATGCCTATTCACACCATGAATTCCAGATTCACTATTCCAGACTCAGAAAGAATGTAACAATGACAAACATGAGAAGGAGCAGTAGCAGCACAAAACCATCCAGAGACGAAGCCCCTACATCTGTGCCTCTCCAAGACACATCAATTGCGGCAGTACTAAATGGTGGACCATTTCCAGGAATCTCACTTGTCCAGTGGCATCTGTCAATGCCACTTAGACAGTCATCTACATGCATCTGTCAATAAATCAATCCCACCCACACTCATCTCAACACAAGCACACACAATCTTCAACTCCCTTTCCAATGGATGAAAGTACACATACCTATGAACAAATTGGGCAAAGCCACAGTCAGAGCACATAAGGTAGAAATTACTAGGCCCTTGTTGTACATCTTGCTTCAATATAGTTAAGGCAACCAGTCAGCAGAAGGAAGGAATCAACACAGGATGTACTCTTCTGGGCTTTTATATGCTCATCTATGTCATGCCCCTGAAAGTAGCTTTCCACAATTGGCTGGAGAAAAACTGGAAGGAAGGGGATTGTGTAGGAACATGATGAAACATTAAAGATTGCCCAAGGAAATTAAGAAAATCTAACTAGGGCCAGTGAGATAAAAGAAGCCAGACTAAGCTAGGGAGAAATGTTTGATAAGGTCCTCTGCAAAGTAAGGCACACCAACCATTGTCATTAGCTCTATTATTCACTGAGGTTCAGGTGGAAAAGTTCTGCTCCATCAGATGCCCTTGTACAAACAAGATTCCTCTTTGTCTGCTATGCTATAGCTAGATACATATTTGAGCCTAAAAATGGCTTTATGTCAGAAAATTGACTGGCTCTAAAGAAAAACCTCTTGTACGCCTTACAGAGTGCACCCTGACAGATCCATGGAAGAAAATACTTGATTTCTGATCATTGGAGTAGCAAAAATAACTAATGCCATTTTATGTGAAGTATTAGACCATGTAATTCTCAACAGGATCCAGTGGAAATTTCACCCATCTTTTCCCAAGAGAAGCCAGATGGCTGGGAGTTTAATTAACTCCACATTTTTCAAGGGTGCTTTAGGCCCTTTACAGAGCAGTAAAATTATGGGTTATGGTTTGGCTGCTGGAATTTCCTCCTATAGGACCTTCTTCATGATCCAGAAACACAGTTCTGTGAAAAAAAGTCCTTGCTTCCATCTGAGATTTAATAGACAAGAGAAAATCAGGCTGGAAGCAGCTTGTGTGGGGCTGCTGTCTGGCTTAGTTCAAATTGCCTCTGTACCTAGAAGGGAGGTCTACAGGAAGTTTATAATAGTCCTGCCACCTAGGAGACCAACTGTTGTGTGATATGTGAGTGTGTGTATGTGTGTGTGTGTATGTGTGTGTGTTTTTGTGTGTGTGTGTGTGTGTGTGTGTGTGTGTGTGTGTGTTTATGTGTATGTTAATCTTTGGTTCTCTCCACTTACAAATTCACAGGTCATTTCTAACTTCCAGACAATACAAATTCATCAATATCATATGGAGAGGAATCTCTTAATAGAATTAGTAATAATCATTAACTTTTGAATTCTCCAACATTTTTAAGGTGCAAGGAAGGACCCTAAACCATCCTTCATAAATAAAATAGAAATTCATAAACTGAATATGAGCAAAATACCTTAAAGAATATTATTAAAACACAAAAATTCAAAGAGAGAAAACAATTAAAGACCTAAGGAAAAAACAGACAACTAGAGAAAAAACAAAATTAAAGGTCAAAACAAAAAAGGGACAAAACCAAAGAGAAGAACATCTGAAGTTGAAAAATTTAGGAATTCTAACACAAGGTGACCCTCACCAACCAAATCTAACAGATGGAAGCAAAAATCTCAGGCATTGATGACATGATAAAAGAAATGGATTCCTCAGTGGAAAAAATACTAAATTTTAAATTTTTTTTTCTGGCAGAGAACATTCAGGAGTTTTTGGACAAGGGAAAAAAACCAAACCTATGAATAATAGAAATGTAGGAAGGAGAGCAAACGCAGAACAAAAACACAGAAAATATTTTTTTTTAAGATATTTTCTTTATTTACATGTAAATTTCTCCTTTCCCAGTTTCCACTCTAAAAAACAAACAAACAAACAAACAAAAACAACAAGAACAAATGCCAGTTGTTTCCCCCATCCCCTTGCTTGCCACTCCACCCTCTCCCTCTTATCGGCCCTGGCATTCCCCTACACTGGGGCACAAATACTGGGGAAACCAAATACGCACGGAAGGAGTTGCAGAGATCAACTATGGAGCAGATTGAAGGAAGGACAAACCAGCCTAAATATAGCTATCTTCCGAGAGGCTCTGACAGTACATTACTAACACAGATGTAGAGGCTCACAGCCATCCATTGATCTGAGTACACACTCCCCAATGAAGGAGTTAGAAAAAGGACCTATGGAACTGAGGGGTTTGCAGCCCCTTAGGACAAACAACAATATGAATTAACTAGTACCCTAGAACTCCACCAACCAAGGACTTCCCATCGTAGATCTGATTGTTCTGGTAGCATATAGTAGAGGACTTCAAATTTGATCATCAACAGAAAATATTTTTAACAAAATCATAGAAGAAAATTTGCCTAATCAAAAGAATGAGATGCCTATCAAGGTACAAAATATATACAGAACACCAAATAAAATGATCCATCCCCTTGGCAAATAATAAAAGTACTAAAGAAGAAACAGTATATGCAAAGAAGAAAAAATAATAAGCTGCTGGGGGAAATAAACAAGTAACATATAAAGTCAGAACTATTAGAATTACACCTAAACTCCAAATGGAGATGCCAAAAGCCTTTGCCCTTCATTCTATTAAAGAATTGTATTACCTTGTTTGATTTTTTAATATGTTGGATGAACTTTAAATCACTAAAATAAATGCCTCTTTATCATAGGAATAGATTCCAAAGGTTTTTAGATTTGGTTTATTATGAGCTTTATTTTTTTTCTTTGAGACTCTTACCCTCAGGCCAAAATTCACTGTATAACATGAACTAGTTTCAAAGTGACAACTGTATTGCTTTAGCCTCCCCAGTGCTGGCTTGTCATGTATAAGTCATCATGCCAAGGAACATGATGATGTCTTTCAGTTAAACAAATATTCAAATATTATAACGGATAATGATTATGGAAAAATACATAAAAAAATAGTTCAGTCATGTCCAAGGTTTACTTTGCTTCTATTGTGTCTTGGTTTTAACACAAAGTTTGCTTAATATGTAAAAGTTTTGAGAATTTTTCCTTCCTTCTCTTTTTTTTGTTTTTTTTTTTTT
>NW_022196903.1:126053805-126057670 GCF_008632895.1 Mastomys coucha
TTTTTTTTTTTTTGTTGTTGTTTTTTGTTCTTTTGTTGTTGTTTTTTGTTTTGGAAAATGTGCAAAGATATGTTGTCATTCACTGGATATTTAGTCAATTACTCTAATTCAGTAATATGATATTGGGTTTTACATGTGATAGTGGTATGTTGTTGGTTTTTTTTGATTTACTTCATTTTAACTGTGTGTAGAGGAGGGAACATGCACAGTGCCAAAGGAAAGTAAAATTTTGAGGTAGTGCATCCTTCTGAAAGTAGTTGTAAATGGTTGTTTAGCACATGTTGCTGCTTGAAATTGAATCTGGGTCCTCTGGAAGAACAGGAAAAAGGGTTCTTAACTGGTAAGCCATCTTCCAGCTCTCGAACAGGTCCTTTAAACACAGAGCATTTGTTAAGCCAATATTTATTTTCTGTCCATTGAAAGAATAGTTTTATCTTTCTCAGAGAGATGTATAGATGCGATTATGAACTTTCTTCATTACTATAATTTCCTGGTTTCTATTGCCTCCTTATTCAAGAAATGATAGCACAGAAATGAAAGGGAACTCTGTTTTCAAACAAAGCATGAGTGAATATGCTTTGAAAGTAGGACAATAGAACAAGGTAGACATTAGGGCAAACACTGTGTTGCTCTTGTTACCTTACAATATCTCTTCTCTTATTTTTATTATTTAGTTTGGTTCTTTATATTTTGATAGTGGTAAGACCATGGTATTAGATTTAGAGATATACTTATATAGAAAAGCCTTATTGATTTTCCTTGTTTTTAATCACATATCTGTATGGCAATCCATTATCTTTCAAGTCTATAATAGACCTTGTTAATATGTGATAACATTCAATATTCTTCTATGACTCACTTTTATTGCAGAATCCTTAATGATGGAGAGTTCATGAAGTCTCTATTAATTTCCCTTAGATGTAGAGGAAAGTGCTAGGTATGATAGCATAAGCATTTAATTCCAACATTCAGGAGGCAGAGGCAGGTGTAGCTCTCAGAACTTAAGGCTAGTTCCATGGACATTCATGACTATATACAAATAAAAATCACTAAAAATTGAAGAAAACTTGTTTTTATTATGATCAATACTTTTTAAAATTAAAATTAACAGATTAGGAGAGTTAGCACATGATTAATAGTATTGAGTTAATTCAACTTCATACACAATAAAAATGTGTTGATACATTGGATTATCTTCAGCATTCTTCTAAGTGGGATGATTAATACCACATATCCCATTATTAGTTGCTACAAGAATACAAAAATAATGACAGAAAAATGCCATCATTAAAGATGTGTATCAACCTTAAATTTTAGATTGCTGTTTGTGTATCAAGTTAAGATTTTAGCATATGCTAGCATTGACAAGGATATAATACACTGTAGTGGCTGGAATGATAATAACTGCAGAGTTTCATACATTAGGATGTTTGATACTTTAATAATAGAAATACTTTAGGAAGTATTAGGGGATGTGTAGTTTTTGTTGTTGTTTTAGTTTTTTGTTTTGTTTTTTGATTTTTGTTTTTTGTTGTTCTTGTTTTGAGAAAATGTGTCATTAAAGGTAGGCTTTGAGATTTCAAAATCCAGAGCAGTTCTAAGTTCACTGCTCCCTCCTCTCCTTCCCTTCCTCCCTCTCTTCCTCCTTGCTCTAAGCTACTACTCCATCACCATGGCTGCCTAGTGTCCTGCTCCTCCTTCTTATGGTTATGCATTCATACTCTGAACTGTAAGCAAACACCTTTGTTTCTCATATAGAGTAATAGAACTGATAGAATAAATCTGTATGTGTACAGAAAAGAGATCTTTTCAAATGCCTAACAGGTTGTGGTCCTGTGAGTCCAATAATGGCTGTCTACCAACTGATTTAAAAATGCAATAGATGTTCAGTCCATGATGTTAGGTGTCTGAGCTAGTCATTCATATATGTGGAAATCTCACAGAAAAAGACCCTAATGTCAGTTATGGAGTGGACTTTCCAGAACGAGCAAGGACAAGTAGACAAAAACAAACAAACAAACAAACAAACAAAAAAAAACAAGCTTCCATTTCCAATGTTTTTGACATAGGATGCCAGCAGAAGGTCTGGCTAGGTATAAAGGTTGTTCTTCCCATCTCAAAAGATGGGGATGGAAATTGAATATTCATCTAAACCTCAAAAGATCAAGAATTATGTGGTTCTTCACAATTCAAATAATTTTTTTAAAGTCTTTGATAGCTTACTGAATGATCAGAATAGTGTCCATGAATAAAGCTCTGTGAGGAGAATTATGAAAGCAAGTGAGGTAACACCAAGAAACCACAATGAGAATTATTTGAGGAGATAAGCACATGCAAGGTGATTTGTATCTTTTTTACCTATAATCCAAATCTAAAGAATCTTTATTTTTTATTTGTTATTTATTTGTTTGTTGGTTTGTTTATTCATTTATTTTATATTCTGATCTCTGCCTCTCTTCCTCCTAATGTCCCTTCACTTTAGTCCATCCACCTATCCTCTCACCCATTTTTAACCTCAAAAAGTGGAGGTTCCCCTGGATATCTCCACACCCTGGCACATCAAGTCTCTACAGGGCTAGGTGGCATAACCTCTCCTACTGATATCAGACAAGGCAACCCTGTTATGGCAACAGGACCCACAGACATGGAACAGCTTTAGGAACAGATCCTACTCCAGTTCTTGAGTGGCCCACATGAAGACCAAGTCATACATATGTTACTAATGTTCAGGATCTCAGGACAAGGTAGTGTATGCTCCTTGATTAGTGGTTCTGTGTCTGAAAGCCCCCAAGGGTCTATGTTAGTTGATTATGCTGGTCTCACGATGGGATTTCTATACCTGCAAGCCACCAGTCCTTCCTGAAACTCTTCTATAAGACTCTCAAAACTCAGTTCAGTGTCTGGCTGCAGACCGCTGCATCTGTTAGAGTCAGCTGCTGAGTAGACACTTAAAGGACAGTAATATTAGGCTCCTATACACAAGCATAACAATATTACTAAAGTCTCTATGGAACAGAGACTGAAAGAAAAACAAGCCAGCCTAAATCTCCTGAGAGGCTCTGACAGTACCTGACTACTACAGGTGTAGAGGCTCACAGCCATCCATTGAACTGAGTACAGGGTCCCCAATGAAGGGCTTAGAGGAAGGACCTATGGAGCTGAGGGGTTTGCAGCCCCTTAGGACAAACAACAATATGAACTAACTAGCACCCTCAGAGCTCCCAGGGTCGCAACCACCAACCAAGGACTGTACATGGTGGATTTGATTGTTCTGGCAGCATGTGTATAGTAGAGGATTGCAAATTCTATCATCAATAGGAGTAGAGGACCTCGGCCCTGTGAAGGTTCTGTGCCCCAGTGTAGGAGAATGCCAAGGCCAAAAAGTGGGAGAGGTTAGGGTGGCAGGCATTGGGAGGAGGGAGGCAACAGGGGTTTGTTCTGGTTGTTTTTGTTTGTTTGTTTTTTGGAGGGGAAACTGGGAAAGGAGAAATTACATGTAAATACAGAAAATAATAAAAAATTGAGACAAAAAAATAAATAGTGTCAAGGATTAGAGCTTACTCTTTGGATGGGCCTCAAGTTGAGCTAGTTATTTGCTGGCTATTTCCCAAGTCTATTCTCAATCTTTGTCCCTGCATTTCTTGTACACAGGACAGATTTTGGGTTGAAAGTTTTGTGGGTAATTTGGTGTTCTTATCCCTGCACTGGGGATTCTGCCTCACTCCAGGAGATGACCACTTCAGGTTCCATATCTCCACTGTTAGGAGTCTCAGCTAAAGCTACCCCCATAGATTCCATGAGGATTCCAACTTCCCAGGTCTCTGGAACATCCTAGAAACGCTCAACAGTCCCCTCCCCTGACAGC
>NW_022196903.1:126058398-126059207 GCF_008632895.1 Mastomys coucha
AATTAACAGAGGAATATTCCATATGATTATAGACTTTAGAACTACTGATGGTATACAGACCCCCTGAGTACTCTCATTTCTACCACTTAACACAGGCTTTGCACACTTATATGCAGCTTTGCAGTGACTACAACCAGAGAGAAACTCAAATGATGCACAAAAGAATTAAAATCTTTCTATCTATAAATTGCTTACAGAGTGCAACTTCAACAATGCCATCCAAGTCACAAAATGTAACTTTTAGAAGTGACACTGTCAACCTCCTTCACACCTTATACTGATGGGTAAAATAAAAATAAAATATGCATGGCATAGAGTGTGAAAGGTACAGGATGTAAGAACACCCAGTTTGAGTTCTAAGGGACCATTCATTTGTTCTTTCTTATTGTGAAAGCTGCCTTCCTTCCTACTGAGGAGACATGGGACAAGCACCAGAACCTTTTACAAGATGATGATTTTCTGGCTAACAGCAATAAGTTTACCCTGAGCTCAACTCAGAGATTAGATAACAGTGTGAGAACATGGATGTGGCAGCTGTGAGGCAGAGAATGGAGGGTAACAATGAGATAAAACACTATCTTTCTAAGTTGAATCCACAATGGTAAGATTCATTATGTCCTCACTGAACATACAGATCTTAATAAACACATTTAAAACAAAATATACAACCAGGTGTGATAATGCAGGTCTTTTTATATATATATATATATATTTTCTTTATTTACATGTAAATTTCTCCAGTCCCAGTTTCCCCTCCAAAAAACAAACAAACAAACACAAACAAACCCCTGTTGCCTCCCACTTCCCCA
>NW_022196903.1:126061436-126065576 GCF_008632895.1 Mastomys coucha
GAACATACAGATCTTAATAAACACATTTAAAACAAAATATACAACCAGGTGTGATAATGCAGGTCTTTAATCCAAGCACTATGGAAACAAATGGAATTCTATGAGTTTGAGGTTAGCCTAGTCTACAAAGGAAGATGCAGGGTATCCAAGGCTATTTCACATGAAAACCTAGTTTTAAGAATAAAATAAAGCAGACTATAAAAGTAAAGAAATGAATAATGAAAGAGGTAAGTTTTATTTTACAGAGAGATCTAAATTATCAGAATTCCTGACAACAAAAGTTTGCTAGAAGACCTAACATAAAAAAATTTGTCACCATCAAAGCAAACAATGAGAACGATGGCTATCTTTGGTGATCTAGGGATGCAAAGCAGATGAAGGAGATGAACTTATAATACAGAGGCTTCAGACACTGAGAATCAATTAAATCATAACCTCTCTTCATACTAGGGTCTAACTAAGAGATTTCTCCCAGTAAGATCAGCCTTTCACTCACTGAAAATCATATACATGATATTAGAAAAATTGTGTTTCATCACTATAATGCTTTGTATAAGTCAATTCCATCAAAACAAAGTTTTTCTCTAAAGTCACCTTTTTCAAAAACAGAAAATAAAAGGAAAGGACAGTATGAGGGCAAAGAATGAAATTTAATCAAGTGAAACATTGAAATTTTCAAAGTGGTATATGGTATAATTCTGTATCCCTACCCCTAAGGAATTAGAACAAGAACAAATATATCAAGGGTATCTCTACTATGTAATGAATCTAAAATTTGCAAAAGTGACTTAAGGTATTGCCTCCAAAACTGTGAAATGTTCTGAACACTTTGGAAAAAAAATAATAAGGCAGGAAATTTTAAGGATTACAAGATGCAATATAAGTTTTCTTCATTTATTTAATTTTGACAGGTAGATGACACTTGGAAATAACTCAAACAAGGCCTTACATCTTCCACCTATTCTAGAACAATATCAGAATCTAGATAATGACCTCACTTATGTGTTGTCAGACAGGATATATAAGAGTTAACATTTCTGTGCAGGATAGCTGTGACATTTGAAAGGAGTTAAATAACCATAATGCATCATCCTGTGTTTGATGACTTTCAGGACATAAACAAATTCTCTTATTATGGTTGCACATGAGGCCCAATTTAAATTTTATGAACCATTCTTTCCAGTTTCCGCCACCCATTCCTTGGGGTTTGAGTTCTCCCTAATATCATGCATTTAATGAAATGGATGAATGTTAGCTGCTATACAAAAATTAGTTAACCCAGTTTTGAGGTTGGGGACCATGAGAAAGGACTCCAAATTCAATGAGAGGCAAACTTGTATTTGATGGAACAGGGGTTTCTGCCTGTCATGCAGAACAGTTACTGTTAAAAAAAAAAGACTCATAAAGTACATGTTTAATACTGGCCCTAAATTGCTGATTGAATAGCAGACTTGGCTTCCTCATTCTGCAATGTTGTTATCTTCCACTTCAGACATGAGTGTAGAAATATAGGTCTTTTTTCTTTTTTTTTTTTTTTTTTTTTTTTTTTTTTTTTGGTTTTTCGAGACAGGGTTTTTCTGTATAGCCCTGGCTGTCCTGGAACTCACTCTGTAGACCAGGCTGGCCTCAAACTCAGAAATCCACCTGCCTCTGCCTCCCAAGTGCTGGGACTAAAGGCGTGCGCCACCACCGCCGGCTCTTTTTTCATTTTCCATGTTCCCTTGTTCTTCATGTCATGAATGAGTACTCTCAGTACTCACTGATAGCTCCTTGTTCCATTGCTCTGTATTTCTCTTCTCCACTGGGTTTTTTCTGTGTAGGTATAGGACTATCAGCCTCTTGGTTTCACTTAAATACAAGAATCTAAAGCATTGAGATGAACACACAGATCACAAATGAATAGTGTCCAATTAGTGCAAGCCACATAACTGCTACTAATAATTTTTACTGTTCTCTTACCTTCTGTTTTTTTAGAAACATATGAAGTATAAACTAAGATATTCAAAGTTCCAATATTCTCATGATGGTACATATCTCTGAAGAGAACACATCAAGGATATTCCATATAATTTGTATCTGAAGTAGGAGTGGAAGTGCTCAGAATAAAGGGCCAGTTGGGGCTGGCTATAGAGGCACTAGAGAATAGATTGTACTTTACAGTCAAAGGGAGAAAACAAGAAGAGAGTCTTCCTCTAGCCTGGACACACATTTCTGCTCTTAAGCCTCAAAGAAGCAGAGAAACAAAGCTAGAGACCAACCCGTAGTCTCATGCACCACTTTCTAAACCCTCTGCTGATAAGAACAATGGAAAAATGTAATTTTTAATTAAAACCACCACAAGGAAGTGATGCACAGCAACATGGTACTCTTACTCTTTATGCCAAATAGCAAAGATCACCTCATAAAGAGGCCAACAGCAGAAATACTATATTCTTCCCAGTAACAAACAAAAACACACAAATCTAAATACAGATGCTGTGAGGGACAAACTAAGCTCTCCATGTTATTTGACTTTGAGTAAAACAAACCCTTAATTTCTTAGTTTCTTCTTTCCCAGTGACTTCCTGTTGAAGTTGTTGTTTTCTGAATTATCGTTTAATCCCCTTTGGTTCTCCGATTACTTTTTCAGTCTTACTGAACTCAGAATCAATGTCTATACATGACAACTCATGCACATTCCTGACTCTTCCTTAACTTCTCAGATCTAGGTTCCTGGTTCAAGCATATGGCAGTTTCCTTCTACTCAGCATTGACTAAAGTTGTCAGCACTTACTTGCACAAAATTACAGCACAATCTACTTGAAGAGAAATCACAAAATAGAATCTTAACCTTATACTAGAATTTCTCTGACTGGTGTTGCCTTCATAGTTTACTACCTTTAATCATTTGGATATTTTTTAAAACATATCTCCAGTTTTTCCCCTAATGTTATAATATTATGATATAAAAGACTATATTACTCATTGCAAAAACACATTTCTTAGAAGATACCTCTACCACTTCATAGAGGATACATAGAATCCAGGATTTTATGTTGTTGTTGATCTGCATTCATTTTGTTATATTTTAAATAACACCTTCTTTGGATTTATTTTTCAGTTTGGTTTTATTGTTTTGATTTGCTTTAGAATGAGACAGAATAGATAATGTACACATACACACATGCACAGACTCACTGATATACACACATGTCAATAGAACAGTGTGATCATAACCATATTTTTATATCTTCAATGTCCCAATTAGATTATCAGCATGCAATTTCTTATGACTGTTATTCTTTCCTCTTGGGTCAGACTGAAAATGGGTCAAAATATTGGAAAACTCAATATCCAATGTGATGGGTTTTCCAAAATATGTGCTACCCTTTTATCCATAATCCAGCTCCCACATGAAAGCATTCCACTCTCTCACCCCTAGGTCCTATGACTCTGCATTCTAGATCCCAAACACAATTAAAAATGTAACATTTGCAGTTCTCCCATTAATACAATGGCAATGTCAGGGAAATGAAAAAGTAAAAGAAATATGAAGAATTTTGAAAAACTGAGAAATTACCACCATTGTTGTGGTATATAAAACCAGGAGAAAATACTAAAATGTTGCAAGGTAAAAATGTCTTTTATGACCAGGGAAAACTTGCAGTTTACTGGGGAGTAGGAGAGAGAAGCTGTGCTGCCTGAAAGCAGGGAATGCCTTCTTATAGTCAGTCTCTGACATTTGCTAGCAAGGAAGAGATTAAAAAAATGGAATTTCTACAGTTTCCTATTTAATTGGCTATTGTTATGATCAGTGGAAAAGTACATGTTTTGGTTTTATGATCATTCACATCTTGGA
Organism: Mastomys coucha; assembly: GCF_008632895.1. NCBI lineage: Eukaryota > Metazoa > Chordata > Mammalia > Rodentia > Muridae > Mastomys > Mastomys coucha. Next base: position 126,065,275 of record NW_022196903.1, read on the forward strand.
ACATACGATGAAACAATGGAAATAATTTACAGCTTGGGAAACACAAGGTTATACTGGAAATAAAATTGAAAGTTAACTTTAAACTGGTAACAGGGTAAGGAAAAAAACACCATGTAGAAATAAATAAAATTCTAACACTGCATTTTACTAAAAATAGAGAAAATATGTAACCTACTGGCCTTTAACACCATTTCTGAAGTCTTTTTTCTTTTTAGAGAAATAAGGGTATAGTTCTCCTTGCTAAATTCACTGAGCTGTTTCTGCATTTACCAAGTCCTGGATAATTTTATAAAGCCTGTTTT
>NW_022196903.1:126070512-126073945 GCF_008632895.1 Mastomys coucha
TGTATACCTTGGATATTAGCCCTCCATCAGATATAGGGCTGGTAAAGATCTTTTCCCAATTTGTTGGTCGCCGTTTGGTTTTTTGACTGGAAGGTTTTAGTTACTTTTTCAAACATAAAGTGACCATAATTGTGTGAGTTCATTTCTGGGTCTTCAATTCTGTTCCATTGATCTACCTGTTTGTTTTATCATGCAGTTTTATTCACTATTGCTCTGTAGTACAACTTGATGGCTGAAATGATAATTCTGCCAGAAGTTATTTTAATTTGAGAATATTTTTTTGCTATCCTTTGTTTCTATTCTAAAGTCCTTAGTATGTTGTTCTTTTTAATTTTTTATTAACTGTTCTCTTTATTTACATTGCAAATATTATCCCTTCAGAACTCTCCCATATCACATCTCCCGTCCCTCTGCTCAGTAACCAAACTCCTCCCACTTCCCTGTTCTGGCATTCCCCTAAACTGGGGCATCAAGCCGTCACAAGACCAAGGGACTCTCCTCTCATTGATTTCCCACAAGGCCATGACTGGATCCATGGATCCCTCCATGTGTATTCTTTGGTTAGTGTTTTATACCCTGGGAGCTCTGAGGGTACTGGATGGTTCATATTGGTGTTTCCGTTGGCATCAGGCCTCCCAAATCCATGTTATTATATTGGTGGGCCTCATAGACCTGTTGCCAAGGCAACAGCCACCATATTCCTAGAATCCATTGGGCTCACCTTCCACCTTTACCTGCAGCCACCATATCAACACAAATATATATATATATGCCTAGTATGGTGTGTCCTGATGCAAGCCGCTGTTCAAACACATCAGTTTCTCCTATAGGGCTAAAAATTCCTTTTATCTGATATGTAGTTAGTAAAGATCTTTTCCTAATCTGTTGGTTGCCCTTTTGCCTTATTGACAGCGTCCTTTGCCTTACAGAAGGTTTGCAATTCTGAGGTGCCGTTTGGCATTTCTTGATCTTACAGCACAAGCTATTGCTGTCCTGTTCAGAAAAATTTCCCCTGTGCCCATCTGCTCGAGGCTCTTCTCACTTTCTTTTTTATTATTTGCAGTGTATCTGGTTTTATGTAGAGGTCCATGATCCATTTGAACTTGAGCATTGTACAAGGAAATAAGAATGGATCAATTTGCATTCTTCTACATCCTAACAGCCAGTTGAGCCAGCACCATTTGTTAAAATGCTGTCTTTTTTTTTTCCACTGGATGATTTTTGCTCCTTTGTCAAAGATCAAGTGACAATAGGTGTGTGGGATCATTTCTGGGTCTTCAATTCTATTCCATTGATCTACCTGCCTGTCACTGTACCAGTACGATGCAGTTTTTATCACTATTGCTCTGTAGTACAATTTGAGGTCCAGGCTAGTGATTCCCACAAAAGTTATTTTAATTTGAGAAATTTTTTGCTATCCTGGGTTTTTTGTTACTCTAAATGATTTTACAAATTGCTCTTTCTAATTCTATAAAGAATTGAGTTAGAATTTTGATGGGGATTTCATTGAATCTGTATATTGCTTTAGGTAAGATGACAATATTTATTCTAGTAATCTTGCCAATCCATGAGTACAAGAGATTTTTCCATTTTCTAAGATCTTTGAATTCTTCCTTCAGAGATTTGCAGTTCTTGTCAAACAAATCTTTTACTAGCTTTGCTAGTGTCACACCAAGATATTTTATATGATTTGCAACTATTGTGAAGGTTGTCATTCCCCTAATTTCTTTCTCAGGCTGTTTGTCCTTTGAGTAGTGAAAGGATACTGATTTTTTTTTTTTTTGCTTTAATGTTTATTCTGCCACTTTGTTCAAGTAGTTTATCAGGATTGTGAGTTCTCTGGTAGAATTTTTGGGGTCATTTAAGGATATTATCATATCATCTGCTAATAGTGATTTTTGAGTTTTCTTTTCCAATTTGTCTTCATTTGACCTTCTTTTGTTGTCTAATTGCTCTGGCTCAGACTTGGATTACTATATTGAATTGGTATAGAGAGTGTAGTCATCCTTGTCTAGTCCTTGATTTTAGTGGGTTGCTTCAAGTTTCTATCCAAGTTTCAAGTTAGATATTTGTTTTCCATATCATGCTTTTACTATATTTATGTATGGGCCTTAAATTCATGATTTTTCCAAGAGTTTTACCATAGAAGGGTATTGAATTTTGTCAAATGCTTTTTCAACATCAAATGAAATGATCATGTGGGTTATGTGTGTGTGTGTGTCTGTTTGTTTATATAGTGGATTGCAGTGATGGATTTCCATATATTGAATCATCCCTGCATCCCTGGCATGAAAACTACTTGATCATTGTGGATTGTCATTTTGATGCGATTTTGGATTCAGTTTGTAAGAATATTATTGTGTGTTTTTGCATCGATATTCATAAGTGAAATTGGTCTAAAGTTCTCTTTCTTTGTTGGATCATTATGTGGTTTAGGTATGAGTGTAATTGTGGTTTGATAGAACAAGTTATGTAGAGTTACTTCTGTTTCTATTTTGTGGAATAGTTTGAATAGGATTGGTGTTAGGTTTTCTTTGAAGGTCTGATTGACTTCTGCAATAACCCATCAATCTGGTCCTGGGCTTTTTTGGTTTGGAGGCTTTTAATGACTGCTACTCTTTCTTTAGTCATTATGAGACTGTTTAAATGGTTTATCTGATCCTGATTTAACTTTGCTACCTGATATCTGTCTATAAAATTGTCCATTTCATCTTGATTTTCCAGTTTTTTTTAGTGTAATCTTTGTAGGTGGATCTGATGATTTTTTTGATTTCCTTGGTTTTTGTTGTTGTGTCTTTCTTTCTTTTATTTTCTAATTTTGTTAATCTGGATACTGTCTCTGTGCCCTCTGGTTAGTATGGCTAAGGGTTTATCTATCTTCTTGATTTTCTTAAAGAACCAGCTCCTGGTTTTGTTGATTCTTTGTAAAGATATTTCTGTTTCTTCTTGGTTTATTTCATCCCTGAGTTTGATTATTTCCAACCATCTACTCCTCTTGGGTGTATTTTCTTCTCATCCTATAGCTTTCAAAAGTTATCATCGAAGAGAGCATTGTTGAAAAGCTTCAATGTGTATGTAGGCTTTTTTTCTTGTTTTTATTTAATGCCAGCCTTAGTCTCTGGTAATCTGATAGGATCCAAGTGATTATTTCATTCTTCCTGTATTGGATGAGGCCTGTTTTGTGACCAACAACAGGGTCAATTTTGAAGAAGGCACCATGATGTACTCTTTGTTTTTTTGTTTGTTTGTTTGTATTTTTTTTTTTTTGATTTTTTGAGACAGGGTTTTCTGTGTAGCCCTGGCTGTCCTAGAACTCACTCTGTAGACCAGTCTGGCCTCGAATTCAGAAATCCGCCTGCCTCTGCCTCCCAAGCACTGGGATTAAAGGCATGCGCCACAACCGCCTAGCTCCCTTATGCACTCTTAAGAAACA
>NW_022196903.1:126073955-126075145 GCF_008632895.1 Mastomys coucha
TATATATATAAACATATATATATAAATATATATATATTGGATGAAATATTCTATAGATACCTGTTAAATGCATTTGGTTCATAACTTCTGTTAGTTTAACTGTGTGTCTGCTTATTTTCTGTGTTCAAGATCTGTCCCTTGATGAGAGTGGGATGTTGAAGTCTCCCACTATTATTGCATGTAATTAAAATGGTTTAAAAGCAGATTGTGAAAAAAAAAACCTACAATGTTGTCTAATTGTCTTTTTCTTTTTAATTCTCACTCCTGGGCTGGAGAAGCTATTGAATAACTGAGTTGGTTTGGTCATCTTCTTTCCTCCCTCCTTCCCTTCCTCCTTTCTTCCCTTCCTCCCTCCTTTTTAATAAAAACGTTCTTGGCCATCTTCTCTCCAGAGAGTTCCTAAGCAGGGAGCAGCCAGATGGGAGGCACAGGCCCCAGGAGTCGAAGGGGAGACTCAGGGTGGCAGGGACAGGATCCTCTCAGCTTCCAAGTGACAGAGGTGGAACAGCAACCTTAGCTGCCCCCTTCCCTGCAAGTGGAGGGCCTGCCTCCAGGGAATGCCTTGACCCAGAGTCTCTGGTGAGAGCCTCTGGCTTCTCTCCGGTGAGTTCCTAAGCCAGGAGCAGCCATCGGGGAGGCACAGGCCCCATGAATCTCAGGGATCTTGCAGGGCATCAGGGACAGGACAAGCTCTGGTCAGAGTCACTAAGACCATCTAACACCAAAAATCAAGAGATGGTGAAAGGCAAAGGCAAGAATCATACCAACAGCAACCAAGACTACTTGGCTTCATCAGAACCTAGTACTCCCACTGCAGCAAGTCCTGGATATCCCAAAACACTGGAAAAGAAAGAATTGGATCTAAAATCATATCTCACAATGCTGATAGAGGAACTTAAGTAGGACATGAATAACTCCCTAAAAGAAGTACAGGAGAATACAAGTAAACAAGTAGAAGCACTTAAAGGGCAAACTCAAAATCCCTTAATGAATTCCAAGAAAACACAAACAAGCAGGTAAAGGAATTGAGTAAAACCATCTAGGATCTAAAAATGGAAGTCGAAACAATAAAGAAAGCAGAAAAAAGAGACAACTCTGGAATTAGAAATCTTAAGAAAGAAGTCAGGAAACATAGATGCAAGTATTACTAACAGAATACAAGAGATAGAAGAGAGAATCTCAGGAGTGGA
>NW_022196903.1:126075544-126077413 GCF_008632895.1 Mastomys coucha
TATAAAGGCAGGCCTACCAGAATTACACCAGACTTCTCACCAGAGACTATGAAAGCTAGAAGATCCTGAACAGATGTCATTCAGACTCTAAGAGAACACAAATGCCAGCCCAGACCATTATATCCAGCAAAACTCTCAATTACCATAGATTGAGAGACCAAAGTTTTCCATGACAAAACCAAATTCACACAATATATCTCCACAAATCCGGCCCTTCAAAGAGTAATAAATGGAAAACTCCAACACAAGAAAGGGAACTAAATCCCTGGAAAAGCAAAAATGTAATCTTCCAACAAAACTAAAAGAAGATAGAAACATGAATGGTATGCCAGCTCTAACTACAAACATAACAGAAAGCAACAACTACTTTTCTTTAATATCTATTAATATCAATGGATTCAATTCTCCAATAAAAAGACATAGACTTTCAGATTGGGTACGTAAACAGGACCCAACATTTTGCTGCATACAGGAAACCCACCTCAGTGACAAAGACGGATACTACCTCAGAATAAAAGGCTGGAAAACAATTCTCCAAGCCAATGGCCCCAAGAATAAAGCTGGAGTAGTCATTCTAATATAGAATAAAATTGACTTTCACCCTAAAGTGATCAAAAAAGATAAGGAGGGACACTTCATATTCATCAAAGGTAAGATCTAAGGACTAAGATGGACTAAGGCTGCTCCTCAATAACAGCATAAACAATAGAATGCCCACATACACGTGGAAGCTTAACAACACTCTACTCAATGATAATCTGGTCAAGGAAGGAATAAAGAAAGAAATTAAAGACTTTCTAGAGTTTAATGACAATGAAGCCACAACATACCCAAACGTATGGGACACAATGAAAGCAGTCCTAAGAGGAAAACTCATAGGTTTAAGTGCCTGCAAAAAGAAACTGGAAAGAGCATACACCAGCAAGTTGACAGCACACCTTAAGACGCTAGAACAAAAAGAAGCAAATTCACCCAAGACGAGTCAAAGGGAGGAAATAATCAAATTCAGGGCTGAAATCAACCAAGTAGAAACAAAAAGAACTATACAAAGAATTAACCAAACCAGGAGCTGTTTCTTTGAGAAAGTCAACAAACTAGATAAACCATTAGCCACACTAACTAGAGGGCATAGAGATAGTATCCTAATTAACAAAATCAGAAATGATAAAGGAGACATAACTACAGACAACGTGGAAATCCAGAAAATCATGAGATCCTACTACAAAAGCCTATACTCAACAAAACTGGAAAATATGGATGAAATGGACAATTTTCTAGACAGATACCAGGTACCAAAGTTAAATCAAGATCAGATCAATGACCTAAACAGTCCCATATCTGATAAGGAAACAGATACAGTCATTAATAGTCTCCCAACCAAAAAATGCCCAGGACCGAATGGGTTTAGTGGAGAGTTTTATCAAACCTTCAAAGAAACCTAATACGAATACTCCTCAAACTATTCAACAAAATAGAAACTGAAGGCACTCTACCCAATTCGTACTATGAAGCCACAATTACTCATATACCTAAACCACACAAAGACCCAACGAAGAAAGATAATTCAGAACAATCTCCCTTATGAATATTGACACAAAAATAATCAATAAAATTCTTGCAAACCGAATCAAAGAACACATCAAAACAATCATCCATCATGATCAAGTAGGTTTCATCCCAGGAATGTAGGGATGCTTCAATATACGGAAATCCATTAACGTAATTCACCACATAAATAAACTCAAGGACAAAAACCATATGATCATCTCACTAGATGCTGGGAAAGCATTTGACAAAGTCCAACATCCCTTCATGATAAAAGTCTTGGAAAGATCAGGGATTCAAGGTTCATATTTGAACATAGTAAAA
>NW_022196903.1:126571765-126582351 GCF_008632895.1 Mastomys coucha
ATAAGAAAGACTGAAGTTCAAATTATGTCAAGACTTAACTTTGAATATGTGTACTGGTATCTCATGTAATGTTGCTTTAACAATGTTCGTTTCTGAAGTCACATGCCATACCTTTTATAAATAAAATGACAGTCTTCCTAATCATCTTACTTTATGGGCTAAGTCCCAAGAGAAGTCAGGGATGCAAAAAATCATGTTTGCCAGGATTGAGGTCACCCTGTAGGGAATTCAAAAGTATCATTGTTCTGAATCTCTCTATAAGGAGAGCTGCCTCATATTTCTCTTTCTCTCCTAGAAAGGATTGAGGATAACTCTAGAGCCTCCTCCAAGATGTTGGTGGTTCTACTGACAATCGTCCTGCTGGCCCTGAGCTCAGTTCAGAGCTCAAGTGAAGGTATAAAAAGATAGGTTGGGAGTGGATTTTTTTCTGGAGCTAAGAAATCCATACTGTAGAAAAAAGGGAGATAGATGGTGGTTACCAATATTATGATCAAAGTACTATGTTGTTACCGGCCAGCGGCAACGTTAAAGAAAGGGTTACCTGGGAATATAGAGTTAGAAGGAAAGGCAACGGTAGGAGAGAGTTTTCTGGAACAAGGAGTCGGGAAAAAATAGGGTGGCTAAAATTATACCTATCCACGTGGAAGGTTTTAAAAAATTAGACGGGAGGGAGTCGTGATCACTCAGCCATCTTGACCTTTAATGCAATCTTTGCTACAAGCCAACAGGTAGAATAGGTGAGGCAAAATCCCTCCCACAAGCTCGTCAGCATGCTGGCCCAATCAGCAGCTTCTTTGGTCTCTGTAGAGGTGGGACTTCTGATGTAACTGGAACCAGGTTGGAAACGTGGCAAATAGCAGGAGGTGGGCAGAGAGGTGTAGTTATGAGAGACAGGCAGGGTCTGAAGAAATCAGCCCTCTAGCCAGGAGGGTTACACTATGAATATAGGGGAAGCTAGTCTTGTTGCATAATGGGTACAGAATAGATGGAATAGATAAACACACATCTAAATTGCTAGGAAAATAGAAAATCAGGTAGCAAGAATGACCATTTATACATAAAGATAGACATGTTAATGCCAAATTTACACATTTTTGAATTTATAAGTTGATGCAGGGATTTCATACATGAGTACTTTATTTAGATTGATTGTTTCCTTTCTTTTCCTTCCTCCATGTCCTTCTATGTTTCTCTCTTACTCTTTCTCAAATTCATGACTTCCTTATTATTGTTGTACCACCACACACACACACACACACACACACACACACACACACACACACACACACAGACACAGACAGAGGGGGATGAGGGAAGATGGAAGGAGGGAGGAAAGGAAAGAGAGAGAGAGAGAGAGAGAGAGAGAGAGAGAGAGTATTGTAGGTATATAGAGGGGGTTAAGGCTGACCACTTAGGTTTGGATAACCTATGAGGGCATTCACCCTAGAGAAAACTTACTCTCCCTCTCTCAGCAGCCATTGGTTACATATAGCTCTTCTTTTACCAGTAGGCTTTTACAGTCACTCACATTAAGGAAGTCAGTATACAACTATAGTACATGTGACATGGCATAGATGTTTGTTCTTTTATTGTCTTCTTGGAAAAGCATGGTAACATAAGGGAAGGAAATAACAAAGAAAACGGTCATAATGATATAGTAAAACTTGGCCTTGAACGAAACATAGCAAAAACTACTTGTTTTTGAAGAATTCTGGGATAGCAAAACATAGGCTTCATTTTTTAGGCAAATGATTGAGATTCATTAATCACACTTCTATTTTTCTGTATCTTCATCTCTTTTGAGACATTTCAGAGTGTGGCTGACAGGCTCACACAGATTAGAGAGGTGATGGATAGAGGTCACATCTCCTTATCATATATTTTTGAGTTTAAAAAGTCAATGAATACATTTTCAGTTCCTATGGCTTCATTTTGATAAATCTAGTATACTATTTTGAAATTAGCTATCAGATGCATATTATTTCATAGAAGTCAACTCTGACTTTATTTTATTTGTTTATTATTATTTATTATTATTTATTTATTTCCTTTATTCTCTTAAATAAAACAAAGTTTATCTTTCACTGTCCTCTTCTTTGGAGTTTTTCAGGTCTCCAAATCATATTATAGTTATTTAAAATTTTTAGTAACTAATGAATGTTAAGTTTAATAGTTTCTGCAAATCTTCTGCTACTTCTGGGTGACACCAATTTGAATAACAGTATGGCTTGGGTTCTATTCCAGTCATAACATCAGTGTGCCCCAAAGGAGAATTGACAGCGGAGAGACAGCTTCCAAATGCAAAGCCTACTCCTCCATGGCAGCAAGACTTGTTCAGCTATTTCACTCTTTCTCAGAATTCCCCTAAAAATTACATAGCTTCACTGTAAATACTGAACAGAAAATCCTTTCTCTACTCTTCTTATGTTTCTTTACAAAGCTTCATTATTGGTAATAGGGAACAATATCCAGTATGAATATTAAGAGAAGCTGATAGGGAGATTTTGTTTTATGTGTGTCTATCTCTGTTTAATTTGTGTATTTCTAGATCCTTGAAGAATAACCTTTTGTCCCAATACATAGTTCACACAATGAGACTGAAGTTCATAGGAACTCTGTTATTAACCTATTCAACTTTGTTTCATGGAAATTGTGATATATTTAATTTACCATCACATGTTGTGGATAAATTAGGAAAAATACTTGTCCCGGGATCTTAGATAAGAATGCACCCATATTATCTGCATATAGAAGAGCTACCAAGACCCGGAAATGTACATGACTGTAGTTGGCTTCTGACAAATAGTTCTAGACTGAAAATGTGTGATGAGATGAGACAAATGCAAAGCGATGCCAGTCTCTTATATTCTTTATCATACATACACAGAGACAAAGGATCAGGATGAGCACAAATTTATGAGACAAACTCCTGGAGAAGACCCATTCAGACCTTCTGATATCAGGGGAAGTGAAGAGGAAACCCTTCAATCAAGAGCATCCCACAGTGAAAGCTCACACCTATCCTCTCCACACCTCCAACAAGGACCACCCCAGGATGGAGATAACCACTCCCATTCTCACCATCCTTCACACCACCACCCACACATACCACCACATGGTGGAACCAACCAGACTCATCCTAATCCTCCTCACCCTGGCCAAGGCAACCACACTCAGCCTCTTCCCCCTCATCCAGATCAAGGCAACCACACTCAGCCTCTTCCTCCTCACCCTGACCAAGGCAACCACACTCAGCCTCTTCCTCCTCATCCAGGTCAAGGAAATCAAACTCATCCTCGTCCTCCCCACCCTAATCATGGCAACCAGACTCAGCCTCGTCCCCCTTACCCTGACCAAGGCAACCACACTCAGCCTCTTCCCCCTCACCCTGGCCAAGGCAACCAGACTCAGCCTCTTCCCCCTCACCCTGACCAAGGCAACCACACTCATCCTCTTCCTCCTCACCCTGACCAAGGCAACCACACTCATCCTCTTCCCCCTCACCCAGACCAAGGCAACCACACTCAGCCTCGTCCTCCTCACCCTAACCATGGCAACCAGACTCAGCCTCATCCCCCTCACCCTGACCAAGGCAACCACACTCAGCCTCGTCCTCCTCACCCTAACCATGGCAACCAGACTCAGCCTCTTCCCCCTCACCCTGGCCAAGGCAACCACACTCATCCTCGTCCTCCTCACCCAGACCAAGGCAACCAGACTCAGCCTCTTCCCCCTCACCCAGACCAAGGCAACCACACTCATCCTCTTCCCCCTCACCCAGACCAAGGCAACCACACTCAGCCTCTTCCCCCTCACCCTGACCATGGCAACCAGACTCATCCTCTTCCTCCTCACCCTGATCATGGCAACCAGACTCATCCTCTTCCTCCTCACCCTGACCAAGGCAACCACACTCATCCTCTTCCCCCTCACCCTGACCAAGGCAACCAGACTCATCCTCTTCCTCCTCACCCTGACCATGGCAACCAGACTCATCCTCTTCCTCCTCACCCTGACCATGGCAACCAGACTTATCCTCTTCCTCCTCACCCTGACCATGGCAACCAGACTCATTCTCTTCCCCCTCACCCAGACCAAGGCAACCACACTCATCCTCTTCCTCCTCACCCTGACCAAGGCAACCAGACTCAGCCTCTTCCTCCTCACCCTGACCAAGGCAATCAGACACACCCTCGTCCTCCTCACCCAGGCCATCAACATATACCACAGCAAGATGGAGGCAACCAGATAGGATCTCATCCGCCTCATCCTGACTACTGACACAGACTGCCACAGCAAGAGGTAATCATATATAATCCCATCAATTTCATGCTATGTGACCCCATGAAAGCACCACCATCTTTCTAATAAAGTCAATGCAAAAAGGCATAAGGCCAGTTACTTCACTAATCTAAATTCAGGGTTTTCTAGAGTCATGCTTTATTCACTCAGCAAAGACCTTATCCTGACACTTCCCAAATTTATAGAGCCCTAAAATGAACTGAGAACATGCAAACCTGCAGGCTCATGGAAAAACAATTCTAAATGTTTGTAGTCCAATATTTTCTTTGCTTTTTAAATGTTTTTGTTTTGTTTTGTTTTGTTTTATTTTTTTTTGATTTTTCAAGACAGGGTTTCTCTTTGTAGCCCTGGATGTCCTGGAACTCACTCTGTAGACCAGGCTGGCTTTGAACTCAGAAATCTTCCTGCCTCTGCCTCCCAAGTGTTGGGATTAAAGGTGTATGCCACCACTGCCCAGCTTAAATGTTCTTCTAAACACTATTGATTTTCCTGAAGTGTTATTTAAATGTAATCTTTTTTCCTAGTGTTTCTTCTTTCTTTCTATCTTTCTTTCTTTCTTCCTTCCTTTCTTTCTTTCTTTCTTTTTTTTTTTTGCCAGCATTGGTTTGGGACTCTCTTTCTACCCTCAGGTTTCCTACTTCCTTTCTCAACCTCACTGACTTTCCATCTCATATCTTTACCTCAATATCCTTAACTCTGTTTCACACAAAAGCACTCACATTCAGTGTCTCTGTTAGTACTTGTCTCCGTATCTTCTAGACTTTCAAAGTCTAACTTGGGTTATTGATGCACCCTCAAACTAAAAGTAAAATAAAATAATAATCTAGCATCAAAAAATACTATACTGCTAAATTCTAAATTTCAGCCTTATTTTTAATTTTCCCTATCGCTACCTGAAAACCTCATTTAGAATGAATTTTTGATAATATCTTGGCAGTGTTCAAGTATCACATTTTCCCTATCTCATAATTTATGTAAAAATATTTACTCCTCATTTCAAGTAATGCATTTTTTTAGAAAACTCCCATATCAGTTAATTTAGCTTTAAAATTCTTATTTGTATTTCCTTCATTTTTCTCTCTCCAAAAATTTACTTTTCTCTCCAACTATCTGTTTCTATTTTCCTTACTCTATTGCTTTCTTCTACATCTTTACTATTTTTTTCTAATTTTACAGCATCTATTACAAAACATGCCATAATAATTTGGGTATGTCCTGTTCATAGATGCTTATAGGCATTTCAATATCTCTGTTACATTTAACAGTGACCACTCTGTAACATCACTTCTCATTTTCAATAACAACTAAAAGATAACTTACAATAACTTGTATTTCTTCATGATAAATGCTATGGTTGAAAGAACATAATGTATTAGGTGACTAATATGAGCTAATGAAACATTATTAGGAACAAAGAAGAGGGAAAGAGTGGAAAAGCCATGAAGTAAGGCTCCTTGCTACTCTTGTTAGTGAATGCAGCAGTAGTCAGAAACTGTCTCCTATAGCAATCCATATCTCTGATCTTTCTTGGCTTTGTTTCCTTTTTTTTATAGGAAATGAGGAAAGTATATATCAGAAGTTATGTCACTGGAGATGTACTTATGGCTCTTCCTTTGTCATCCCAGCACTTAAAAAACTGAATACAAGATTGTCCTATGCTACACATCAAGAAGTACACAAATAAAATATACTACTGGAAGCTAAACTATATCTTCAGTGTCACAATAAACAGCCAGGATGCAATTTCTTCATGTGTTGTCTGTTTTCTTGATGGATGGATGCTGTGAATACAAAATTAGAATATCTATGACTCTTTTTCATGAGTGCTTTTGGAAAACTTCTCTTTATCTTTTACCAGTGAGCCACAATTCATGTGAATGTGTGGGTTACTCTCTGGCTGATCTTCACTCTACAGAGTAAGGCAAATGGCATAAGTTATTCTCCTAATTTTATTAAATTTTATTGTTTTGTAGAATCAAGGAATACATAGCATGCAAAGTACTGGTTCTTATAATTTCTACAACAGAACCAGGTTTCAGACATGAATGGGGTTCTAGGCTGACTCTCTTATAAACCTCCAAGATTCTCAGTTCCGACTCTTTATACGCTTACAAAATTTCTTCATGTTTTTTGTTGGTTTAGTCTCTCTCTCTCTCTCTCTCTCTCTCTCTCTCTCTCTCTCTCTCTCTCCTCTCTCTCCTCTCTCTCCTTCTGTGTGTGTGTGTGTGTGTGTCCATACAATAGGATATAGACATGTCCTCACTGTACAACCCTTGTGGGTTGGAATTCACTATGTAAACAAGGGTGGTCTCACTCACAGTTTTGCTGTGCCAATCAAGTTCTCTGATTTAGGTATCTTTCACTACATTTTGCTGCCTCCAAAATTTTATATAAATACAAGTAGATTCCACATAAGCATGAAGGATATTTAGGTACAGTTAATTTGAGTCTTTCTGCTATAATCTAATATTTATTTATTTTTACATCAAGGATTTGATTTAATATTTATTTTATTTTGGGTGTTTACACATTTGACAGTTAAAATTATGAAAAATAGCATTATACCAAGATATATTAGATTTTTGAACTTTTCATAAAATTTACTGAACACATATTAATCACATCTATCTATATAATTCAATAAATGTGTGACATTATTTCTTGTTTCCTTCTCACTTATTTTTTTTTAACCTGGATTGTGTTTCAACTTGTGTGCATGAACTGCTGGAAGATCATAGATAGCTGAGTAATCCCTTTATTTCTTCTTTCTTTCTTTCCTTCTTTCTTTCCTTCTTTCTTTCTTTCTTTCTTTCTTTCCTTCTTTCTTTCCTTCTTTCTTTCCTTCTTTCTTTCCTTCTTTCTTTCTTTCTTTCTTTCTGCTCTTCTTTCTTTCCTTCATTCTTTCTTTCCTTCTTTCCTTCTACAACCTTGTGGAATTGGCCTTCATGCTTCTAACATAAGATATGCAAATATGGCCTCTACTAAAATTGATTTTTCTCAGATGGTCTACATTTTTTTGGTAGATATTCCAAGTTGCTACCATTAAAGATTTCTGGGGTTTCTTTGCATTACCACTCTCTCCAGACAACTGAAAAGGTTTCTGATACTACCTACACTACCTAGCCTCTTAGACTTCCGGTGAAGTGTAAGTCTTCATGACCCCATAACTTTGTATTCTATGTGCCAACAAAACTAGTTTCATATACGTAATTCAAATTCAGTTTTCAAGTGAAGGCCCTAAGACCATGAGACCATAGCTATAAAACCATTGCTTGCTTGGGAACTGAATCTTAAAAAACACCATCTTAAGTGATCAATTGAGGCACAATACACTGACTTTGATCTGTTTAAAGGAAAATGTTTCAGATGATTTTATGCTTTTGTTCTCTTGATTCTGTGATGCCATCTTTTGCAATCTATATGCAAACCATCTGATTTCCTTTTAAGGAAACAATATTTCCAGAGACTATAATTTTTTATAACAATATTACTTATGTTTGTGAGTTTTTCAAACTTTTCATTCAGATTTATTCTTACAGCTCTCACTACAAGCAGAGTTAAAATAATTAGTACCTATTCATGCAATGTATCCTGGATAACAATATCTATTAATCTTGTCATTTTAATATTAATCTCTCACAAATTTTAGACCATGAACAAATTGAAAGTAAGTTCTTTTCCCTGATGTAACAAATATCATTTAGCCTAATTCCCAGTAGAGGGACATTTACTTCTGTGAAACATTATGAGTAATCTCAACCTTCTATATTTCTACTGAAATTCTAGTCTAGAGTATTTGCTGATACCCTATTAAGCTCTGCTTATAGTACTCTAGTATATCTCTTGCCTGCATTGATAACAGCTAAATGTCTCTTGTGTCCCCATTAGAAATGCTCTTGAAAATGTATAGTTCAGGCTGGTCTAGAAATCATAATTCTGTTGTCTCTGCCTCCTAAACCTAGGACAGTGGAAGTTTTCAGAATGAGAGGGACCCTAGCTAGGACTCCTAGCAATGGGAACTAGGGAAATGGGCATCTCTGGTAACCAGGAAAAACTTCCAATGGAGGGATGGGGACACCAGCCCAGCCACAAAATCTTTGACCCAAAATTTGACCTGCATTTAAGAGGTGCAGATATAAAGATGGAGCAGAAACTGAGGAAAAGGCTAACCAATGATTGGCCCGGTTGACACCCATGACATCAGATATGGACCATCCTTTACACAATTAATGATGCTCTGCTATATTTGCAGATACGTGCCTACCATAAGTGTCATTAAGAGGCTTCATGAAGCAACAGAAAGAAACAGATACAGAGATTCACAGTCAAACATAGGATAAATCTTGGGGAATCCTGTGGAAAATAAGGATGAAGGACTGAAGGAGATAAAGAGGTCAAGGATACTACAAGAAAACCTACAGTATCAAAAAACCTGGGCTGATAGGGATTTAAAGAGACTCTACTCCCAACCAGAGAGCATGCATGGGATAGACCTAGGCCATCTGTACATAAATAACAGTTGTGCATCCTGGTCTTCATTTGGGACTCTTAACAGCAAAGTCAGAGCTGTGCATCTTTGGATGCCTTTCCCGTATCTGGGCTGCCTTGTGTAGACACAGTAAGAGAAAATATGCCTACTTATACTGCAACTGAATGCAAAGGTAAATTGGTATCCATGGGAGGCCTCTCCTTTTCTGCTGAGGAAGGAAGGACTGGAAGATGGTGTGGGGAGCAGAGGATAGAAGAAAGGATGAGGAAGAAAGGACAGGGGGAGCGGTGATTGGGATACTAAGTGAATTAATTAATTAATTTAAAAAAGAATAAGTAGAAGAAAAAATGCTAAGACTAACAGAGTGTCTCAGCTTCTGCTTCTCAATCCCAATTCTATATTGACTTTCCAAAGCTGTGATTGACATATCCAACAAAACAATTTAAGGAGAGAATAAGTCATCAGATTTTTTTTAAAAGAGGGGCTTTAATTCTTTGTGGTGCAAGGATACAGTACAGAAAAATGTCTGTTCTGTCATGTTAAACATGTTTAGAGGATAATCTGTTGTACTGGAAAGACTTGTAAAAACAAAGTTGTCTTTAGCTTGTAATTCATGAGGAATTTGCTCCTATCTTAAATGAATTCTCTCATCTAATTTCTCTAAGATGGACAACTTCCTGGTGCAAGTAGACTTGTCTTAAAAAATATGCTGGTTGCTGTAAAATTTTTCACTGACTCAGCTATTCTTATAAGACCATTCCTCACAAGGCTAAACGGCTAACTGCTAGCTCAGCATTTGAACAAAAAGCTGGCTTGTTCTGAATAATTGTGGCATCTAATGGATATCTGTTACAAAAAAAAAATGTTTTTCCTACATCCAGACAGTATATGAGCTAATCCTACCTCCTAAAATTGCTACATTGTGGTTTTTGCCTTTTAACTCCTTCCACTGACAATGATCAGGGTCTTATCTAGAGAATTTCTAGTCTCTGGCTTTGAACTTGTACAGTGAAAGGTCTGAGGCTATTTCTGAATTTGAGAACTCACCAAAGTCCACCAATCCCTGACCTTAAAATCCCACTAATTCCTAGGCTTGGCTTGAAATCCCACCAATTTCCACCCTGAAATCTATGACCTGGAAAACTCTACCTCTCAAGAAACCCTGCATAAAGCCTGTCTTCTATTCAATTCAGTCTTTCCCAGTACATCATTGATGAGTGATTTGTTGGGCAGTGTGACTTTGTGGTATTGCTTGGTTCCCAAAAGTAAGGATTCCATTCTTTTTAGAGCTGTGACACTTATGTTGGGAAAAACTCTTCCTCTTCCTCTAAGATATATAAAACATTCATTGGGGAAGCTTTTTCTCTCAGAACTGTAAAATAGTCTTTATCAGTATTTTAAAATATAAATACTTAATTATTAAAGTCTTATTCATTGTCAGGTTGGTGAATGTCTAAAGACACCAGATCAACAATTCATATCCTAGCAGCCAACATTCAGGTAGATCATATCTCTACTCCTGATGTCATATCTCTACTCCTGATGTCATTCAGTATTTTTATTCTATTAAGACTATAAGCCTAGATTGCTACTTGTCTTTATGGTGGGTCTTTTCCTTTAGTTAATTCTCTTTTGATAAACTTCTCACATCCTCGTTAATGTCTGCTTTACTGAACATATAGAAACTTCTCAATCCAGTCAAATTGTTTTAGTCAAGATCAAATGTATTGGTGATTTTCATTTCTTTTCTTTTCATTTCATTTTGTTTCTTTTCTTTCCTTTTTTTTTTTTTTTT
>NW_022196903.1:126582365-126585259 GCF_008632895.1 Mastomys coucha
TGGTTGTCAACCTAGCCTTTAACAGCTGAGCCATCTCTCTAGCCCAAGATGAATTTGTTCTTTATATGGATTGTTAAGATAGTTCTTTGCTATACTCACTTGTCTACCCCAGTAGGTCTATAGTATCAGGGTTAAAACCTGATCATGGACAAGAGGCATTATGACTCCAAAGGGAGTCAGTCTCCTGAGGTAGCCCAGTTGCTGACATCTCCTAACTCAGACGAGTTCCAGATTGATCTCTGCTAAGTCTGTGGAGAGATCTGCGTGCTTTCTTTATTCAGGCATAAAGGTGCCCTAAGAAATATTTCGTTATAGCTAACACTGACATGGAACATTATTCCCTGGCCTTCACAGTGCTTCAATAATCCTATTAGATTTCCTAGTTGTAATTAGCTGAAAATTTTTTCTATAAGCTGTCATACCAGACAGGGCATCTCAAGAGTCAGAAACAGCAGTTAGGCACTTTATTATCAGAGAAGTCTCACACAGAAAGAAAAACTATTTTACTGCCAGTGAGAAGCTAGAAGTTGTAGGGATCCTATCACTAATTATTTATGTTACAGCTGAGGAATGCTAGAATATGACCTTCAGCTACTTGCCTCAGACAGACCCTGAGAGTTTATCTTGGGGCTGCCAGGACAACCTAGCCCAAAAAGAAAGACACAACATAACGAATTCATATAAATTTGAGAACTCTGAAATCTTGAAACATAATTTTCTGTCCTTATGTTTGTCTGCATTAAATGAATTAGTGATTGTGAGTTACCAATTGATTTCAAACAAAGAAAAGAAATAACACACTTATGCTTGGAGTCATTTAGTCAATTGAATGTCCAGATTTGAATACTCTACTGTATGTTCTCAATGTTGTCTGTCCTTCGACTTTCTGAGGTATGTATCAGAATCTGTACCTCATGGAATCTGTTTAGCCTGTCTTTGTGAATCTGTCCCTGTATCTGTTTCTGCATCTGTACATGTCCATCTCTAACAAACAACCTTGAACATCCTAGACAGCATTGCATGGAGAAACTACAGGATATATTACAGAAATCTTTAACAAGATTATACAATTGATTAAGTCTCTTGCCCCAATAGATAGAAACTTATCCGGCTAACAAATATTAGTACAAACATCATTATTTGTACTCCAATATCCATAAATGGATATTCACCTTAGAAGTTCTCTTTCAAACTCTCTATTTGGTGCTTTCAGCAAATAATACATAATCATTGTTCTGGGTCAGGAGCTTGGAAGAGTACATAATTTGAGATTAAGCTATGTATTAGCATAAGTAGTCCAAGTTTATTACAAGTGAATTCCAAAGCAAGTAAAGTTGCTTGTTACACTGTTCTTTTAAAAGCAGGTTAAACAAATAGACTAATTAAAGAGTGTATTATCAGTCGTAAGTGACTTCAAGGTATATTAATAACTCTAGCCATGGGGCTTACCCCTAGTCTCTAAGAACATAGAAAATAATTTTATCATAAGGTATTGCCACATCTTGTAAATTTATAAAATGTGCTTTAGAAATATCATGCCAAAGTAAATAAGTATTAATATAAACAACTTTGCTCATCTTTGGAGTACATAGAAAATAATTGGAATCAAGAAATTACTGCCAAAGTGAGATGCATACTGCCTGTAATTTATTTGGTAGATATACATATAAAACTCTAAGAAACCCTCCTATCTTTTTGTGTTTATTCAAATGTATTTTGCTTGTTTGATATTTTCACCAATGGGTGATGTCAAAAATTAACTGAAAAAAAAACCCAGCTCTATTTGTCTTATAAAATGAAGTAAGTGTATGAGCTGTTTTTCACTCAGGAGTATAAAAACTAACAAATATTTTACAGTTTCTCAAGTTCAAAGGAAATTCCATTTCCCTAAATTCTGATGTAAGACAGAAGCAAATATTTTTGGAACTTGTGAAGCTAGTTCCCCTCTATCAAAAGAGCTAGTTCTTTTAAGACTGACAGAAGGAACAGATGGCTATATCTGGTGCCAATTAGGATAACAAAGTGCATGCTGACCTCCATCTCCTCTCATGGCCAACACTGTGATGGACATTTGCAGTCTACAATTCTCTTTCTGCTGTAAACTCTTCCAAGATGCCCCTTGAAATTCTCTCCCTCATATCTAAATTTAAAAGGAAAAAAAAATCCATTACACCATATCTTGGAATTGTCCCATTGTCAGTTTATACATATGCTGCTGAAATCATCAGTTCATACTTGTTGGAATCCAGAACCAACATGAAAAGAATTAAAGAGTTCCTCTGGAAATAGGAGTAAGATAAGAAATAGATAAGAAGGGATTGAAGGAGATAAGAAGAGGTAGGCTAGCCAATACTGTACCGTACCCACGTGGGAAAAGTAAAACATTAGACAACACGAGGTCTGGTCACTCAGTCATCTTGAATTTAATGGAATTCCTTTGTTCCCACAACAGGTAAAATACCTGGGGCAAACCCTTCCCCCAAACTACGTCAGTAACAGTCCAATCAGTAACTTCCTTCTTGCTCAATGGAGGAGGAGCTTCTGAATGTAGCAACTTCCACAGCGCTGCGTTACTGTCCGGGCTTTGGGGAGGGGGTCCACATTTCACCCCTCAAAATATCAAAACAAGAGGCAGGATCAAGACAATTTTAGCTCGGCACATATACTGTATGGGAATCATAGCGGTGCGTAACTAGGGATCTGAAATTCACACTGACTCCGTCCTTCCTGACACAATGGGCCAAGCATACTGAACTAGGGCGTGTCTTTGGCAGAGATACAGCCACTAGGTATGTGCCTCTGTCCGGGTAAACTTCATAATCAGTAGACTAAAATCTCCTAGCACCATCCTTCCACACAGATATGCCAAGAAATGTCTATGAAACCTGCAAAGT
>NW_022196903.1:126588352-126590031 GCF_008632895.1 Mastomys coucha
TAGAGTGTCTCAGAACTGTAGTTAACACAATTGAAGTCAAGCCCATACATAATTAGAATAAGGCAAAAAAAATAAATCTTAGTTACCACAGGTGTACGGCTTGAATCTGAATTTTAGCTGACGTCAGGTGGGATACTTACCTAGGAAGAATACTTACCTAGTCCAAAAGGAGGCAGGGGAAGGCAGATTCACGAGCCATAGGGCAGCCGGGTCTACACAGAGAGACCCTGTCTTAACACAATTAGCTATTAGCAAGAACCTAGCCTTATGTAATAAAAGAGTATAAAGTAGCGTTAAAAATTTGAAAACTCAATGAATATATACCTTTAGGACTAGTTAGAAACCAATTGAAATCTTTTGAGAATAAAAGAATTTAGAAATTAAGCTTTAGTTTTAAATTAGAATCGAATACTAAAAAATTTAATGTCAAAGGAATCTGTTTGTCTGTAATAGTTAAAGCTCTGGAAAGGAGTCAGGCAAATGAAACTTCGTAAACATAAGACTTGACTAGATCAGCTGAGAATCGCCCACTTGTAATTTAATGAACAGCCACTAGATGACGAGTGCAGGCAAACATGTGAGAGCACGCGCACTGTTAAGGCCGCAAAGTCACTTGGGAAATGTAGTTCCTCGTAGTGTCGCGCATGCGCGCTGGTAAGGCCACAAAGTCACGTGGGAAATGTAGTTCCTCGTAGTGTCGCGCATGCGCACTGGTAAGGCCGCAAAGTCACTTGGGAAATGTAGTTCAAAGGGAACTGTAAGCCATAACTCCTGCCTGTCCTAGCTCCTACCGGGAAGCTGTATAAGAGCAGAGCATGGCTCAGTACCGAGAGCTGAGAACCAGATTCTGATGTTAGGTTCTCTCAGATTTAATTCTGAGCAGTAGATGCTCCTGCCTCTGTCTCTGGGACAGTCTCTGCCACCGCCCGCGGGCTGGTAGGACGCGCAGCTCTCAGGAAGGCAGAAGGCAGAAGAGCAGAAGCACCGATGTGTAGACACAGATGGCGAGCGGGGGCACCGGAGCGGTGCCTGGGCGGCCATGCTGCAGGGGCCGCGCGGCAGGGAGCTCAGGGAGGGGCAGGCCGGGCATGCCTGCCCCGCGCCGCCTCCCATGGGGCAGCCTCGTAGCATATCTGCCAGGCCCCGGCCCTCCGCACTCTAGACAGCCTCGATGGGGGAACCCCGGTGCGGGCGAGGGGCACGGGGCGCGGGCGCACAAGGGCGGGGAGTGTACCACGTGGGGAACACGGAGCTGGGGAGCGCGCGCCAGGGATGCGGCTCGCAGGCTCGCCTTCCCTAGTGTCTGCGCGCCCGTCGCCACGTCACAAAGACCCCGGCCCGCGCGTGACCACAGAGCAAGCAGCAGCGCCCAGAGAGTCGCTGACCGCGTGCCTTCCCTAGTGTCTGCGCGCCCGCTGACTGGCAGATCCGATGCCGGATTCTTGCACACTCCCCCGGGCCTGAAATACAGACACAAAGACAAGACTTCTCACTCACACCAAGATACAAATTTCACATGTAACATGAAAACACATAAACATATATCTTAGCAGCTCTGAGCACCTAGCTGAAAACCCAGGGGAGAGACTGCCTCTACCGCAGTCCAAATCTCTCAGAACCAAATCTGAGCACTCAGCCTGAACCGGCTGAACCCCTGAAACCCAGCTAAACCAGCTGGA
>NW_022196903.1:126590543-126592348 GCF_008632895.1 Mastomys coucha
ACAGTCCAATCAGTAACTTCCTTCTTGCTCAATGGAGGTGGAGCTTCTGAATGTAGCCACTTCCACAGTGCTCCATTACTGTCCGGGCTTTGGGGAGGGGGTCCACAGTACTGATGATAAAATCTCCATGTAGGTCATAAATGAATCCCTCCTCAAAGGGCCCTGCTTTTCCTAACCTAGGGGAGCTACTGATTTGACTCTTCTAAGGAATGCATGGATCATTTATTTCTCCTGGCCTCTGCCACCTACACTATTTGATTCCAAATTCTACAGTCTGTCTTCTCAGCTGCTTCTTCCTTCAAAATGTTATGCTTCTCAAACCCACTTTGATTCAGGACCTTTGGCTCCTGTAGCCTGCGACTTCTTCATAAGCCACACTAGTCTTCTGGGAAGGACTTGATTTTTATATTGGACTCACATCACATGGAAGTCGAGGCCTCTCCCTGTGTTTGGGACATTTGTTTCTGATAAGTACCTTGTTCTGAGAGACCAGATATTTTGGGTTCAAACTCCATCTTAGAGAACCTGTGAACTTGAGTTAACTAATAGGCTGATACCTAGCACCAGTTTCCAGGTTACCACACCCCCACCCCCAACCCTGCCCCCAACAAAACACACTTCTAGCTGTAGTTTCTAGCTTAACTGGCTACAAATCTGCACCTCCAGGTTACAAGCCTGTGCCTGACACTTTACTTTTTAACAACCACCAGTCAGGAGAAAAGCAAAATTTAAGTTTGTGGTTTGTCTCCCAGTACCAGCCAATTGTGTTAAATGTCATAATAGACCCCCACTCAGATGTATGTCAGGCTATACCCCTTCTTGTCTCTACAAATGGTTACCTGTAACTAGGCTCAGAGATGCACTCTCCTTTTGTGCTGCATCTGAGACTGCAGTGTGGGTGTGGCCCAAGTTTGAGCTTGTAAAAAAACAAAAGATTCTAGTTTGATTGCATTGATGTCATCTTGGTACTCTTTGGGACTTGCAAACAGGCACAACGGTTTTCTCTGCTTAAGGTTTTCCCTGATTGAATTCTTGGTATCAGGACACAGCCTTCTCTCTCCCATCCTTGTTGACTTTTTGCCCATTCCCTTTCTTTACTCTGGGCTGCTTTCAGTTCCCCCCTGGAGCTTCTGTACATTCCCTTAAGAGCAGTCTGTCCAGTTGTGGTATCTCTTGTTTGCTCACTGGAGCCTGTTTATGTCCCGCAGGTATATCAGGCAGCTAACTTATGCCCTCCCAGACCTCTATGATATCAGAATCTTCCTTCTGGCAGAATTCTTTTTTCCAAATATTACCCTTCTGCTCTTTAACATCTCTCCTGGTGCTTATTGGAACGCTCCTTCTGGTAGAGTTTCGGGTTTTTATCCTCTCCCTCTTTCTATAATTAATCTCTTTTCCTCCTTAGCCTCAGATATTTTGATAAATCATTGCTGTCTTATAAACAACTGGGCCTCAGTACAGTTCAATTGATGGTCACAAATAACATGCTGAATTTCCAAGTTCTCAAACATTGTAACAACATCTGCCACTGGTGAACCAAATGATCCCAAAGTATCTTATTAGTAAGAAATTTCTTCTTTCCTCCCTTGAAATTTTTTTTATCTCTATACTTTCTTTGCTCTCTGATCTCAAGAATATTCTCTTAAGAAAAATATGTAAAACTCTTAA
Organism: Mastomys coucha; assembly: GCF_008632895.1. Lineage (NCBI taxonomy): Eukaryota > Metazoa > Chordata > Mammalia > Rodentia > Muridae > Mastomys > Mastomys coucha. Next base: position 126,592,212 of record NW_022196903.1, read on the forward strand.
AAGATAATTAGCATAAAATTTGTAACAAGTGTTTATAGTTTAAAAAATACACATAGGTATCCTTAATTTGTTACAGTCTGCTCTTGTAACCAGGATTCAAATTTTATTTACTATATATATATATATATATATATATA
>NW_022196903.1:126592358-126598207 GCF_008632895.1 Mastomys coucha
ATATATATATATATATATATATATACATATATATATATATTACATCAAACCCTATATGCAACATGTGCTCAACTTTTGTTTAAGAAAATAGACATATTTAAAAAGAGAAGAGAAGAGAACTGAAGGGAAGAAAATGGAAGAGAACAGAAAAGAAGAGACTGTGTGCTGGTGGGATTAATTTAGATTAATAGCAATTATGTGGCTTGCTGACATCTTGACTGATGACTTCATCAGAATGAAAGAAATCCTGTAGCTGGCAGGCAAGTTTACTGACATTAATGTGTAAATACCATATAATATCTCCACAATCTTGATTCAGGTGACAACGTGGTATAAAACTTTATATCAGGTATTCATAACAGTAGCAAAATTATAGGTATGAATTATCAATGAAATGATTTTATGGTTGACAGTCACCACAACATTAAGATTTATATCAAAGGACTTCTCTAATAGAAAGGTTGAGAACCAATGACATAAAACAAGACAGCATGCAAAATATACTCTTGGTCCTGCTGAGCCCTCTGTTTGTTAATGTATTTTATTTCACACTACCAATGTATGTGACATTTAGATAAGATTTTCATGATATAGATGTCATTTTTATTTAGGTAAGATGAAGCTCTTATATAACCTTAATTAACTCAGACATTGAAAGCCTTCTCCAAACTCCTAATTTATATTTCTTTTTTTATTAATTAGTTCATCTTTTTACACTCCATATTTTATTTCCCCCACCCAATCTACCCTCCAACTGTTCCACATCCCATACCCCCTCACCACCCACCTGTCTTCATGTGGATATCCTCCCTACCCCACCAGACCTCTAAACTCCCTGGGACCTCCAGTCTCTTGAGGGTTAGGTGCATCCTCTCTGAATGAACACAGACCCAGCAGTCCTCTACTGTATGTGTGTTGGGGGCCTCATATCAGCTGGTGTATTCTGCCTGTTTGGTGGTCCAATGTCTGAGAGATCTTGGGGATCTAGATTAATTGAGACTGCTTGTCTCCTACAGGATTGACTTTCTCCTCAGCTTCTTTCACTCTTCCCTAATTAAACAACAGGGGTCAGCTGCTTCTGTCTGTTGGTTGGGTGCAAATATATGCATCTAATTCTTTCAGCTACTTGTTGGGTCGTTCAGAGGGCAGTCATGATAGTTCCCTTTTTGTGAGTGCTCCATAGCCTCAGTAATAGTGTCAGTCCTTGGGACCTCCCATTTAGGCCCACTTTGGGCCTGTCACTGAACCTTCTTTTCCTCAGGCTCCTTTCCATTTCCATCCCTGTAATTCTTTAGACAGGAACAAATATGGGTCAGAGTTGGAACTGTAGGATGGCAACCCTATGAAAGTGCCTTTTCACACCTAAAGGGCTTTCCACTCACAGGTTGAGAATAATTGCTATATGGATAGAGTGCAAGGCTATCAGTCACACACATATGCTGACTTATGGTTAAACTCCATGTATGATAAAAGCAGCAGAAGGGCAATGCTCACCTATGAGTAAGAAAGTGAAATCTTGAGAATAAGTCGTCCTTTCCCAATGATAATTCTATTAAATATCACCCAGTCAGTGCCCTTTCCCTGACGTTCTTCATTGTCAGAAAAGTGTCAAAGAGATTAATGCATTACAAAAGAAAAACATCACTGTTGAACAAAGGTGATGGAAGACCTAACAGCAAACAATACCACTTATTATTACAAGGCCTCTGTAAAAGCAAAAGTGAGAATGTGACAAATCCCGAGCTAAATTTTATATGATGAAATCCTAAAATATCCACTTGTCATATAATATAGTTCCAACACCTAGCATGAATACAATAGACCTTGGATTTCATACATTGAAACCTAGGGTCCGCATATTAGTTCAGAATGACTCCCAAAATAATTTGTAAACCAGCAGGTTTAGAGAAGACAAAGGCAGCAAAAGACAGAAACTCGATCTGGCTTCCAATGAATAGTTTTCTGTGTGCACATTCTTCAGTAGTGTTTCCCTGTGGGCTAATAAAACCTATATTTTTGTTGTTAAATTTATTGTTTTAGTATTTTTGAAAATCGGCAAGAGAAGTATTGGTTACTTCATTTCTGTATGTTTTTTACTTACACAAATACCAGTCACACTTATCTATATCTCCCTCATCTTAAGTTTCTACCAGCACATTACTACAACACCCATATGACATTGGCCTCTATTAACAAAGGCTGTTTCCTGAAGCCAAAGGAGTGATGATAGCTCAGCTTGTGGTGAAGATGGCTGCATTCTACCTGAGGGCCGAGAAACCAGAAAATCTTTATTTATGCCTTCCAACTGGGAATCTTTAAATGTTCTTCTCCCTAACCTGAGAGACAGCATCCAGCAAATAATCAATAGTCTGATGGGTTATGCCTGAAATGTGTCCATAATATCAATGCTCTCCCAATTGAGAAATTTAAGAAGACAAAACGAGGACATTCCTGCAAACTGTGTTGGACTGGGAGTAACTCATTAACTGAATTCATAAAGAACATTCAGAGAGCAAACACATTGACTTTATCTGTTTAAGCTCTTGACAAAGTATGTTCCACAAAGAGAAAAACCTGTCCTTGAAGGCTCCTTTGTGATCTCCCAGTTTTAAAAACATGGTATTGAATAGGGTATAAATAATTTTATGTGGTATAAATGATTTCATAAGCTTCTCTGAAAAGATAGAATAGTTGAACTGGCAAAGATATTCCACAGCCACATGGCCTACTGGCACCTGGAGGTTTTGTTGACAGTGGAGATAGCAGTCTCTGACACATAGCTACATACAAAGAAAACAATGCAAGATGGCTGTATTACTACAATATACCACAATTCTATGAGAGCCTACTTTAGTCCAAACCATCAGAGTCATTGGGAAGAATATTGCTGCATTGTGCCTTCACCATCATGATGCAATGCTCCAAGGAAGCCTGGAGTGAAATAATGTCTTTTGAGAAACAAACTTGAATCCTCACACATTCCCAAATTGTTTGCCCATGTTAGAAGAGAGGTATGGAATAATGACTATTGGCTTTTTATAGAACCAGTCAGCTAGGAATCAAAGCAGTGGTAAGTGTGTCTGTTGTGGCTGAGACAGCTTTCTATGAATCAAACTCCTCTTCTTTCCATCAGGGTAATAGAGTGGAAAAATAGTCCCAGCTCCCTGGGTCTTCAGGGCTGAAAGCAAAATGTGGAAATAAGATAAAAATGAGCAATTCTCAAGCTCACGATGAAGCCTAGGTAATCCAAGTAAGTAGAAATATTCCTTTGAAATTAATCAGCCAAACATGTACATCATCACAGACCTTGCATCCATGCTGAGAAGATACATGTACATATTCTCTCTCTCCCTGTCTCTCTGTCTCTGTCTCTGTCTCTGTCTCTCTCTCTCTCTCTCTCTCTCTCTCTCTCTCTCTCTCTCTCAGTGGGAGATACTTTTAGCAGTTCTGAAGAAGTCAGCAACATCTTTGAGTATTAAAGAAGGGATAACAAATGGTTCAGTCTTTAAGCATCTGGGGCTTTGATAACAATGGGCCCTCCCATAGCCTCTGCAATGCCTAACTGGACAATTTTAATAATTCTGCACACAGTTTACTGTTCTCATATTTATCTCTACTTATGTGGCCCGTTATTTCCCAGTCAGCAATTCCAAGACCAATTGTCTGTCAAATTGAAACATTTGGAATGCTGCAAACAGTATTTAGTTGAAGAATACATGGGTTCTAGATATATGTGAATCTGAGAAAACATTGTTATACCAAATAATGATTTTTTTCTTCTCTTGTACAAATGCCTACATCAAACCTATGTGTGTAAATATTGCCTGTTTGTTCTGTAAGGTTATGTTTGTCTCATGGAAATTAAATTCTCACCAATGTTAAGGTATGAGCCACTATAATCTGCTCACCATTTTCATTAAATCTTGGGACTCAAGCCGAATGCTGCAATTTAATTCCTAGTTATACCATAGAGAATAGTGGATTCTTGTCAACTCAATACTAGGAAAATATACCTAATATAACCATTTACAAGAAGGCCATCTTGATAGTTTTGACATTAATTCTTATGAGGTAAATTGATAAGTGAATTTTAGGACTGATGAACTAAAATATACTTAATACATATTTTCTATCAGCATAAAATGTACTGACTGACTGACATTTTTATAAAGCAGGTGCCAGAAACAATCTGCTTGATGAAAAATGGATGTCCAAGACTAGTAAATGGGAAGTGTTTGTTCTGATATGTAAAGTATTGTAGATAATACATGCAGCCAGCTCACTATAAACACATCCTACTTCACTGTACATTAGATCCTATTTATGGCTTCCAAACCTGTAAATCAACCAAAGTCAATGGAAACAGCAAGGAGCTGCAGGACACCATCAGAATGTTTTTGGTCCATTTCTCTCTATGGAGTCCTGACAAAATGGCTCAACTACAAAATTTAAAATTATACACACATATATACATATATATGTATATATATACATATGTATATGCATATATATATACTTTTTTTTAGTAAAAAATCCTTCACCACATGTCCTTTCATGTGTTTGCTTTAGGAGAACATCCTCACTTCTGTGTCTGCTTCAGTGAAACATTACTTCAGGACATCTCTGCCTTAGTCTTTGACCTATCACCACTTCAAAAAAACACTCCTAAATATGTTTGACCCAGCAAAATAACATCCAACACAATTGACTCTCCAAAGAATCCTTAAGTTTCTACTTCAAAAGGAAGTGAAATATGAAATGTATACGTTATTAGAAAAATAGAAAAACAGTGCAGTGAGTTGTAAGCCACATAGTGTTCAACTTTCTACTGAAAGTTGTCTGGGGCAACTGAAAACAAAGGTAGGGGGTATAGTAGACAGTAATCGTGTTATAAAACTTTAAAGAAGACTTAGTCTCCAGAAGAGAGAGAAAAAGCAGTGAGTTACTGATTTGCAAATGATTATGGCCATACAAACTGAACATAGAATTGTGTGTAGTTGCTATAGAAAGTAGTTAGAAAAAATGAGTATCCTGGAATAATATCTATAATTTTGAAAATCAAAGAAACAAAGATCATTGAGGGAAATATGACTGGAGTGTATGATGGAACATAATTTGGCTTGTTGATCATGGTGATCAAAGAAAATTCTTAAAGCCCCGTGTCTCAAGCAGTAGTTGTGTTTGGAGGCTCAGCTGTCACCAGAGTAAATAAAGAAAATGAGTATCTCTAGAGATTCCTGACAATACTAAAGATAGACTGATCATACAACATACCTAAAACACTTTTAGACATAGACTCAAAGGACTTTGTACTTTCTGATGGAGATACATACCCATGTTTATTGCTGCCATCTTACAAGAGCTTGGAAAAGAAAGCAGAGTAAGTGTGCATCAACTGCTGAATGAATAATGAAAATATGGTGTATACACACAACAAAAATCTATTCAAAACTAAATAAGACAAAATTATGAAATTCACAATAAAGAAATATGACTTTTTAAATTTATACTGAGTGAAATAACCCAGCTCAGGGAGTTAAATACCATCTTTGCTCTCTTAAGGTGTTCATGGCTTCAAAAAGATTGGTATATTTAAGTTGTACGATGTGGAGAGTCCAGGACTCTGGAAAGGACATACATTGGAGAGGACATAGCAGTAAGCTAAATAAGAGGACGTATATAGAATGAAACTGGGGACAGATGTAACATTTTTAATTTATGATTTGAATAAATCATGAAATAGTCATGCCATATTGACTTTTGATAATTTTCATGACTATTTGTGGTAGCCCTGCTGTGCTCACGGAAGAACTCCTACCGACACCAGATATGACAACTCGACTCAACTC
>NW_022196903.1:126605797-126618143 GCF_008632895.1 Mastomys coucha
AAGGAAACTTTCCTGGTGTGTGTCTCCTTTCTCTGCCCTCTTATTGCAGGTCTCCAAATTCCCGGTTCATGGAACCCACGCAAGTAGGAACGCTGCGGGCCGGCCTCCTACAACTATTCCCTTACAGTCATTATCTCTAGATCCTCAACATGTCCCTTTCCAAAAATAATGTCACCACATTATTATATTTTTATATTCCACCAAGTCTAATATGTGTTGCCTGTATTCTAGTGAGGCCGTTCCATGGACAATAGGCAACTTATCAGTAGCCACATTACTCAAGAAAAATAATATGCCCACATACAAGCAGCCATTAATACCAAGAGGCACTTAGGTAAGGATGGTACATTGGGATAATTCCCCCATCACTTTAGACTGGGTTAACCTTGACTATCTTTTCTATAGTTAACCACTATTGGTTCAGTAGATACTAATGGATTTTAAGGAAGAGTGATTCACTGCTGTTAGCTCTATATACCCTCATCAGCTCACCAGAGTCCAGTGTGTATTTTTGCATACATAGTCACATGACAGCTCTGATGAAAATCAAGTATAAGTAACAAAAATAACAGAAAGGTATGAACCTAAGGAAGGGACTTTTAGGTAGGAGGGAGATTTAAAATTGGAGGAAAATAGGAGAAAGTAATAAGTGAGCATGATTTGAGGCATTATATAAATGAATCACAAATTCAAAGAACACATGTTAATTGCTATAATGTAAAAGAAAATAAGCAATTAATAACCAGCCAAACTTAATTGACTTTAACTTTATAAGGAATGGGTATTTGAAGAAACAAGCCCATAAATGCACCAAGCAAACTCCATATGATCAAAGGGAAAGGCATGAAGATAAAGGTCTCTGAGGAACTGGGTTCACATACCACATTTTTGCTGGACATGCAGACAAAAAGCTCATGTGCAAGTGTGTAATGTTTGGGCCACATGATGTGCAGCTTTTCCTTTGCATCCATATTAAACTAATAGTAAGCACAGTAGGTTTAGGATAAAGAAATCTTATATTTTCAGTTCATAACATCTTTAGATAAACTAGTTATGACTTTAGAATATATGAGGTAGATAAACACACACATATGTATATATGTGTGTGAATATACATATTAAAATAGACACATAATCTAAAGAGGGAGAAAGTGTTCATTAAAGTGACATGCTTTAACACTATATGAGATAAATGAAGTTATAGTTCTGTTTAAGGCATTAAACACACCCTCAGCTCTTTTATATTTCCTGCCTCAGTTGTGTCTCTTGAGGTCACAGATTATATTTTTCTTTAATGATACACTAATCTCTTTTACACATTGTTGAAAGGTCAGTAAAATGTCCTGAGCTGTGTGATACTTGGAAGAATCAACACATATGTTCCTGTTTTCAAAAAGTCAAGGAAAAGGCTGACTCTCCAAGCATGACAACACTCAGTACTAGCTACACATTGCATGATTCTTGACTGTGGTTCTTTTCTGTGACAACCTGGACAAGACAACTTATCTTCAGGCTCCCTTGCTTTGTAGTTTTTATGCAAGTTGAAGCCCATGGTGTGTTGATGAATAGAGAGTCCTGTCTTGTATAAGAGACTGTTTCTCATATACTCCCAAATACAGGAAAAACTGTTTTTAGCATAACTAAAAGTTATTGATGAACTGCAAGTAAAATTCCCTTTAGGTACAGGACTAATTGCCCCACAAATATTACCACAACACTGGCCACTGTTTATGGGTCACAGTGTGTCATATACAGAGTCCATCGATGAGGGAGCCTTTCTAAATGATGCTCTATAATCATGTGAGAAAGACATGACTGACATTCATAGGCATAGCAAAGAACCTAGTGACTCACAATGTACAAGTTTCACATATATAGATTTAACAGTTGTGTGGTTCCCTATAAGTTCTCTCTTAGGAAGCAGGACAAAAATATCATATACACTCTAATAAACCTAAAGAACACACAAAAATTCTACAGATATACTGAGTTAAGTGTTGTTAAAAACAAAAATTTTCAAAGAAAAAAATGAGAAAGAAATGTTAAGACATGACAGTAAAGGCAGGATTTATTTTAAGTAAGAAATATTAGGCACACAGGAAAATCCTTCAGAAAGAAAGCACCAGGTAAACAATTTTTGAAATAGAAATGCACAAAAATATGGCAATGTAAAACATAAGCATGAGCTGTCCTTATTTAGAGGATGTTTAATGTGAAAATAAAAGTTAAAATGTTCTCTTTAGGTCTCTGAAAATTGTCCAAGAATAAGATGAAATATAAAAATAGAAGACTGAGTCTTAATAAAATAAAAAGAAACTATATGCAGAAAGAGATTCTCAAGATGATGTGCTATCAGAAAGTTACACATAACTTATTTAAAATGACATTCTGAGGCCTGAACCTACTGCTGGCATTGAAAATAATGATAACTGTATACATTTGTCCCTTTGAGGGGAGTAAGAAAGTTGCTGTCATGTGCAGCTACATAATTCTAGCCTTAAGCACTAGAAAGATAGAACAATTTATAAAGTAGAGCTGACTATGGACCTTAAAAATGTAAAATGGTCAAACAACTCATTATGGAATTATACATTCATGATACTGACTCATGCAAACCCCATATGTGTTGTGATGCCACTTTTGCTGTGATTTTAGCAATGCAGTAGGTCTCATGTTTAACTAGCCAATGGTGTTATTGGGTTAGTTCAAGAGAATAGTGGGCACTCTTATTGAGGCTTAAAATGATAGGGATTTAAAGTTTCTTATTGCAATTGAACTTTGTATATGAATATCCTTAAGACCATCAATCTCAACTAGCCATTGTACATATAAGGACACATATAAGTGATATGGTTTAAGCTATACTACTGGTCAGAGGCATTGACCATATTCAATTTGGATGGAAATCATTATGGACAATATAAACAAATGTGTACATGCATTAGTCCAATCCCAATGCAGAGTGATACACAGTTAATGTCAGAAAATATAATGAGATATTCATATATTGACAGTCCCTACATTCAATATCTGGGCTATTCTCTTACACCTGAATTTTTTTCTCTAATTTACTCTTATTATTGCCCAATTTAGAATAGGAATGCTGGCAGCTTTTGCTTTCTTCATCCTGCTGGGCAAAAGTCCCAGTGTGGAGTAAAGGATGCAAGATTTCCTGCTTTGATAATTAGGAAATAACGTAGTATGGAATTCAAAGGTGCTATTCTTCTGTTCCTCCTTATAAAGGCAGTGCCTTGCTTCTTCCAGCACAGACTTGGGAGAAACTCCAGAGCCTCTTCCAAGATGCTGGTGGTCCTGTTCACAGCGGTCCTGCTGGCCCTGAGCTCTGCTCAGGAACCCGGTGAAGGTATGAGAATATGGGTGTGGGTGCTGTGACTCTTCCTAAAAAAAGGAGACAAAATTGCTGAAGAAGAGATAGATAGGACAGAGGACAGGAGATGAAAGTTGAACAAGACCATGCAGTGTTTCGGTTTTAAAAATGGACAGACTCAGATTTGAAGACAGTGTGGTAGCTAAAATATACTATATATGCCAGTAGCCTTGCTCTACTCTTGATCAGGGGAAATCAAGGGAAAAACACATATAAGAGCCATTTGAAGGATGGCAAGTAAAGTAATAAAAACAAAATTGTTATGCAGAAATAATAATAACATCTTCCCAATTTTCATTTCCCACACTCATTCAATATTCCAATGAATTATCACTGTGTGCTTAATCATTTATTCAAATATTTATTTATATTCCTTTTCTTTGAGAGGACAAAAAGTTATAAAGAGATAAATATTTTAAATTACATAGAGATAGATAAAGGGAGAGGGAAAGAGAGAGAAAATTAGACTTATCAGTGCAAGCAGCAGGATTCTAAGTAAAATGGAGACAACAAAAAGAAAATTTTATGTTGTGACTTAGTGGTTGACACTCAGCAAAGTAGTCACCAGGGATGCTGCAAATTACTGCTACCAGGTCATTTTCCTAACAGTAGTTAAAAATTCCCTCAGGAAATGTCAGATTGTGGCTAAACTTTCTTGCAAACTGTAGGATTCTAGTCGCTTTGTGAATTCATCTTGAGTGTATCCTTTGCTTTACTTCACAATGGTCATCTGTCAACACTCTTTCTCAATAAAGTCAAGCAAATACAAACAAATCTTTAGTCTCTATATCTGTCCTTAGTAAGGAGAGAATTTTTATAACTCTACAATGTATTGTCATTTCTATTTTTAGGAATAAATTAATGTAATTTTCACAAAGTTTCAGAAAAAAATTTTTCAACTTTGAAAATAAGGAACATTAAAGGGGAGGGCATCAATTTACAATAAGCCAGAAGTCTGAATTCTCTGAAAACATGAGCAAATTTATTTTCTACAACACAGGAGTGGTTGGTAGGAGATGAAGTTTAGATGAAGTGTCCTGATTTTGACTCTTCCATGGAAACAAGAGTTCCTCAGTGTCCTCCTCCAACACTTTTTTGCCTTTATTTTAGTTGATTTAATCAGGAAAAGCACACAATGTGTTGGTGTCTTGTTTCTTTGTGGCTCTATACTCAATGTATTGAAACCATTGATTATAACCTGTGATGAGTTTGTTCAGTGAACAATATATGGTCTGTGACTTTTAGACTCTTCTTCCCCTAATAATGTTCCTCAACATGAGACCCATCTTATGAGCAAGCTGCATGAATTTTACCTTGAAACTAAGATTTGATCTGGATTCACAAAAATATAACAGTTTTTCCAATAATATAACAGGTAACATAACCTTCATATATGAACTGATTAACTTGTTTAAATTTGTCTAGGGAAACTGCTCCTGAATACTCTGGAAACTGCAATATGTATAGCTGCCTGTCATCCAAAGACCATGGTTTAAGAGGAACATTCTTTCTTTTTTTTTAAATGTTATTAAAATAAGTATAATTATTTTTTTTAACTTCTGTTGCATTATGACGAGAAAAGTTACATGATTTCAACTTATCTGAATTTGGTAACATTTAAAAACATATTTTAAGGGCTGGAGAGATGGCTCAGCAGTTAAGAGCATTGACTGCTCTTCCAGAGGTCATGAGTTCAAATCCCAGCAACCACATGGTGGTTCATAACCATCTGTAATGAGATCTGACGCCCTCTTCTGATGTGTCTGAAGACAGCTACAGTGTACTGATATAATTAATAAATAAATCTTAAAAAAATATTCATCTGTGGGCAAAAAATAAAAAAAACATATTTTAAGTAAATAGAATTAAATTACATTCTTGTTTCCCTTTTGTACCCCAACTCCTCCCAGAGACCCCCCTTCAATACCTACAATATCTTTTTTGTCATACCTTAAGATTTATAAAATATTATAACAATGAAAGTAAGTATTATAAAGGTTGTTTGATATAAAACAACAATTTAACAGTCTTATGTAGATGCTTGTCTACAAGAATAGTGAAAATACATTTTCACAATATAAATTTTAAATAACTCCAAACATATTAACAGTATTATTTCAAAATAATACATTACTACTAGTATTTTCTTAAATGAACATAAATATATAAATTCTTTTTGTTTGTTTTGTATTTAGTGGAATTTAAAATCTTGGCTCTTACTGTGGTACAAGCTCAAAATAAGAACAATTTTTAGACACTGGATTTCATTGTAATAAGGCTGTACTTCAATGACCCTCACATCACCAAAGGATTTTACCTCCGTAATCAGCATATCCTAATTGATTGAAATCCAAAAATATGAGGAAATAGAAATTTGTGGATTGTCATCCAATGATCTCTCTAATTTGGTAATTGGAGAAACAGGTCCAATATTTTACAATATATATACACTAGCAGCTTGTTTGTTTGTGACAGTGTCTGGCTGTATACAAAATAAGGGTCTTGAAATCTTGCTTCTCCTATCTCAGCCTCTCTATTAGTCGTATTGTTTATTTCATGTTTTTACACTATACTCTGGTTTTCAGAACAGCTTATATATTTCAAAAGTATTTATATATCCAAAAGAAAGTAGACAATTAACTTGGGAGGTAGCTTGTAAGAGAACAACAAAGAGTGAGAATAAATGTTTGGCTTGATGTTTATAACACTTGTATCAAGTTTGAAGAAGAGGACTTTATAAGTTACTCTTTCCCTAAGATGAATTCTTTTCCAAGTTATCAAAGCTAATGAACCAAATTCTTACACTCACCTAATGTCTGTGCCATCCTCCAAGCAGAACCATTGTTCATTGAAACAGTTGGTGAATGACTTTATGGATAGACCATCCTAATACATATGCCATTTCCTAAATGAATGCAATGTATTCTCTGTGGGCTGAGAATAAAGTCTCTCAAATCAAATAGCTTTGGCAATAGCAGGAAGTCTATATCCAAAAATCGTGCCTAGAATTCGTTTCTTGGTGCAGCACAACACTCAAGAGGAGCATTTCTTGAAACTATAAAAAAAGATTGCTATTTAGAAAAGATGCTATGTGAAAAGGTCATTGAGATAAAGGAGAACAAAGTCATGTATGACTAACCTCATTTAATATTTGCTTTTGTCACTCAGAACTTCAGAACCAAGACCAGATTCCCAATCAGAGACCACCTCCTTCAGGATTCCAACCAAGACCACCTGCTAATGGGAACCAGCAAGGCCCACCCCCACCAGAAGGTCCACAGCAGAGACCTCCACAAGGCCCACCCCCACCAGGAGGCCCACAACAGAGACCTCAAGGCCCACCCCAACAAGGAGGCCCACAGCAGAGACCCCCTCAAGGCCCACCCCCACAAGGAGGCCCACAGCAGAGACCTCCTCAGGCTGGAAACCCACAAGGTCCACCACAAGGTCCCCAATTTGGTAGACCCCAGGGACCTCAGTAAACCAGAATTCTGTGACAGGTATGATTCATATTTATCCCCTGGTGTTTGGTAGGGAAGAAATCTCCTTATATATTTCAGACTGAAGGAAGTAAACAACTTAAATATGTAGTAATAACTTTGTCCTGGTCCCAATATCAAATATCTTTATTAAATACTTAATAATCTATTCATGAGAGAATATATGTTTTTGAAGGAGTATCTCCTCCAAATTTGGTTTTCCACAATATTGCATGTCTTATATGTTTCTGGCAAGAAGACCCATTTTCTTTCTAAGATTCTTTTCTTCCTTCCTGAGATTCATGAATTCAAAAGTATACACAGATCTCAAATCTGTTCTTTATTCTTGTTTCTGTTTCCTTTCAGCGTGTTCATATAATTAATGACTGAAATGTCATGTTCTCTCTGTACCCTGCATACATTAGGTTTTTCTTTTAATTTCAGAAATTGAGTATGAAGATGGCTTCCTCACAAAGTTCTTCCACTGCAATGAGGGATCAAATCTGGAGTTTCACTACATTAATAAAATGACCAGCATGCAACTTCTGAGTGCTGTCTTTCTTTATAGGCATCTTTCTAGCTGGAATTTCAGGGTTAACAATAATCAAAGTATTTTCTAATGGTTTCTTTCTGCAATTTTTCTAGCAATTGTCCATAAGACAGATATCTTGTACCTGACAAAAATGTTCCACTCTTTTCTCTTGCCTGGTCTCTACAACATAATGGGTTTTTAAAATTACTTCCACAGTCTTAAACAACAGGGTGATAATTTTGGTAGACTATGAGCACTGAACAGAATCCCAACCTTAGCATATGCTAATGAAACTTTGAAAATGTAACAAGGGTGTAATTAAAGGGACATTGGCCAGCTTGATCTTGGCGAGCTTGGTTTGCCTTTCTCCCAATACCTTGCAAAAAATTGTTATATTACATTCCTAATACTAGGTCCCCCCGAAGGAATATTTCTTTATTTGGCTACTTATTTCTTCTACCCAGGTCCTGCTATAAATTTATTTGAGTCCAGCAATCATAAGCCCACTTTGCTTTACCTATATAATATCCACAAACAAAATATGCCACTACATCTTAGTCCATTCTAACCCAGACCTACACCATTCGCTTCTTAAAAGTTACAACTAATTGGCTTTTACTGCTGTGTTTCTGCCTGAGTCAGAAAGCAGACACTTTAACTTCTCTTTCCAGCTTAATATAGTATTTATCTGTGATAAAGAATCTACCTGTGAAAACAGATGTTTGTGTGCGGATTATGCATAATCTGGGGTGCAGGGACAGGAAACATACCAAGGCAAGAGGGTTGAAGTAGGTATGTGTGTGGACTAGGGCACCAGTTCCTCAGAGGAAGGGAGGGATTGTCAAGAATCCTTGATTGAAGCAGTAGGCTGGTAGGTTCTGGACAATAGACTACCAGACTGCAGTGGCTTAAGGACATATAAGGTAGATAGTAGGGTTTTCCAGAGTTGCTGAAACCTTGGGCTGTGTCTTACGGTTTCTATTCCTGCACAAAATATTTTGAACAGGAAGCAAATTTGGGTAGAGATGATTTATTCTGCTTATACTTCCACATTGCTGTTCATCAGAAAAGGAAGTCAGGAATGGAACCCAAGCAGGCCAGGAAGGCAGAGCTGATGCAGCAGCCATGGAGGGATGTCAGTTACTTGCTTGCTTCCCCTAGCTTGCTCAGCTTACTTTTTTCACAGAACCCAGGACTACCAGCCCAAGGTGGCATCACATATAATGGGCCCTCCCAAACGCTATCATTAATTGAGAAAATGCCTTACAGCTGAATTTCATGGCAGCTCATCTTCAAAGTAGGCTTCTTTCTTTTCCTTTTATTTTTTTAAATTGGATAGTTTATTTATTTATTTATTTATTTATTTATTTATTTATTTTTAGATATTTTCTTTATTTACATTTCAAATGATTTACTTTCTTGGTTTCCCCTCCAGAAATAACAAAAACAAACCCTGTTTCCTCGACACTCCCTCTGCTTACCAACCAATCCTCTCCAGCTTCCTAGCCCTGACATTCCCCTACACTGGAGCATAGAACCATCACAGAACCAAGGCCTCTCCTCCCATTGATGACTGACTAGGCTGTCTTCTGCTACATATGCAACTGGAACCATGAGTCCCACCTTGTGTACTCTTTGGTTGGTGGTTTAGTCCCTGGGAGCTCTGAGGGTACTAGTTAGCTCATATTATTTTTCCTCCTCAGGGGCTGTAAAACCCTTCAGTGCCTGAGTAATACAGAAGTAGAGGTTCACAGCCATCCATGGGACTGAGCACAAGTCCCCAATGGAGGAGCTAGAGAATGAACCCAAGCAGCTGAAAGGCTAACAACCACTTACGATATTTTATTTATTAACATTTCATATATTATCCACTATCTGGTGTCTCCTATGAAATCCCCTATCATATCCCTCCTCACCCTGCTACTATGAGGGTGTTCATCCACCCTCCTGTGCATTTCCCCTTCACAACCCTACAATTCCCCTACACTGGAGGATCAAGCCTTCATCTGACCAAGAGCCTCCACTCCCATTAATGCCAGATTAGGCCATCCTCTTCTACATAAGCAACTGGAGCCATGGGTTCACTTTTTTTGGTGCTTTAGACCCTGGGATCTCTACAGGTTCAGATTGGTTGATATTGTTGTTCTTTCTATGGGGTTGCAATCCCCTTCATGTCCTTCAGCCATTCCCTTATATCCTATATTAGTGTCCTTATGCTCAGTCTGATGTTTGGCTGCAAACATCAGCATTTGTACTAGTCAGGTTCTGGCAGAGCCTTTCAAGATGCAGCTATGTCAGGCTACTCTCAGCAAGCACTTTTTCAGAAACAGTGTCTGGGTTTGGGATCTTCATATGGGATGGATCTCCAGGTAGGGCAATCTCTGGAAGGCCATTCTTTCAGTTTCTGTTGCATTTGTTGTCTCTGTATTTCATTTAGACAGGAACAATTCTGGGTTAAAATTTTTGAGTTTGGTATGGGTCCCCATCACTCAATATGGAGCCTTGCCTAACTCTACATATTGTTTCTACATGTTCTCTCTCCCCTTTGTTATTCCACCATGGTGAACTCTCTGTCTAGAATTATAAGCTAAAATAAAGTCTCTCTTATGTTCCTTTTGGTCAGCAAATTATATCACAAGCATTAAAAAATAAAGAATATATTCAGAATGAATATACTGTCTATATTAGACAACATATTTGTGATTATTGATCCAATGGAAATGTTGTAAAGAAGGGAGGTTTATAGTGGTACAGATTTCTAAGTTTGCATTTAAACATTATACCTAAACATGTAACATGAGAGTAATTAATGCTTAGATGGCAGTCAGTATTTCAATTGAAGACATAAATAAAATAAAATATTAACAGATACTGTTAATGTGTTTATGATATTAAAAATTTCACTATTTCAGAAAATAATTCTTCTTTTCAAAAGATAAACCTTAAATGGATTCCAATCACATTCTCTGATAAGTACCTATTCCTTATGCAATCCCCTCTCCATTTCTGAAGATATAACAAGCATTGGAAAAGGGTACGCCATAGCATGACTGCAAGCCTTGGGCATTGCTTCATTCTTAACCTCTGACTGAGACTTCACTTACGCTTGCCTTAGTTGTATCTCCTGTAAAATGTGAGAACGATTGTGATTACACCTCCTAGAAAGTTCATTTGAAAGACTAAATGGTAAGTATGTTAAATATAACTAACTTTATTAGAAATTCCCTTCTGAGAAGCTTCACAAAACACAAATGTGCTCAAGTGAGTACAGACTAATTTTTAGAAAGCTTCAACATTAATCAAACTGTGTATTGTATCACAACAGGGCAGCCAGAACCTATCAGTAAATGAAGGCTTATTTTGATGCCCATATCATTGATTTTAATGCATTAAGTAACTATATGACAAAAAAAACTTAATTTAAGAGTTATTTTGTTTCTGTGCTGCCCTGAAATAATTTCCTTTTCTGTTAATAAAGCAGGGAAAAAATTTCCATCTACAATTAGTTTTCCCATCTCAGAAAATGTGAACATTTTATTATCTGAGACTATATTATCATTATTATTATTATTATTACTATTATTATTATCAGTATCATCATCATTATTATGTGCATGTTTACAAACATATATATATAATACCCACAGAGTCCAATTAACATTATTCATATATACTTGATTATTGGGCTGACAACTCTACAATGGCAACCCATCAAAGGTTCCTGGAAAAAAACGACTTTCTTTACATTACTAACTGTTGATTGGCTGGAACTCTTAAGTTAAGTGTCAGGGCTTGGGAACATTCCTTCAGCCGTGTTGGCAGATGTGATCCTATTCAAGTCTGGTGTTGTCTCTCTTGTACTCAGAAGACACTATTACAACAATCCTCTCAGCACTCTGGGTAGTATACTCTTCATACCCCATTTATGTAATAATCTCTCAACCATATGCGTATGGGTTGTGCTTCTAATGTACTTCTTGTTGAAGACACTCTGTATTCATTTATTCTCTGCATTTTCAGTATTTGAGTGTGTGCTATAAGAGCTTTCATTAACTGCAAAAGGATGCTGCTTTAGTGAGAGCAAGTACTATAGGGTTATAGAATATTTTGAAGGCAGTTTAAGAATATATCAATTCAAAAAAAGGGTAGTAGTTGGTTTTCATCTATGGTATATGATTTCCTCAGCCACCAGTTCTTGGCTACATTTACACAATTAAGGATGTGTTCCCTCTTATGCTTCCTCCTATTGAGTGGGCCATAATCCAGTCACAGAGCATTAGATAACCCCTAAATATTAAACTTATGAATGCACCATTGTGTGTATTCTGAAGGGCTGTTGTGATCATAAGTCAAGGGATTTAAAACTTGGTAGTACTGTTAATAACTTTTGAAACCTCAGAGCTTACATTACACATTCTGATATGAGAACTAGCCCTCAGCAAATAAGCTTTTTATAAATACCACCTCGACTCTCCAATCGCTACAAACAAAGGTTGTTCTCCCTTCATCCAGCATGTTTTCCCTGAATAATATCAAAAACATTTTACTTTTAAGAAAAAAAATCACACAAAAATGGAAACAAAAATAATCCCTTCTTTGTTTACTTTGTCTATCAATGAAGCTTAATTGGATATAACTTGAAGTTGAAGAAGCCCACCAGTTTTTCAGTCTGTGAAATGGCAATGAATGAAAATGGAAAATATTTGAAAAAATAACCAGCTGAATATTTTTATTCAAAATTAAATATTTTTAAAATTTCTTTTCAGTAAAAACTATTTATTATGGATCATATATATCTTTATATTCAGAAAAATATATCAATAGCAATCAAAAAGTCTGATAAAAATCATGCAAAGGACAAGGTGCAGGAGAGCCGCCCCCAGGCGGCAGGGACAGGATCCTCTCAGCTTCCAAGTGGCAGAGGTGGATCAGCGACCTTAGCTGCCC